>NW_015112752.1:44433-83387 GCF_001443285.1 Poecilia latipinna | reverse complement strand
CCCCCCCCCACAACCCCCCCCTTCGCCCTTTCCCAACCTTTACAGGACGATGAAGCCCCCTCCCCTTCTTTGGTCCGTGCCCTGGGCATGCAGTAGCCAAAGCAGACGTGTGAACTGTGAATGAGGCAGACCGACTCCGTGGGCCAACAAGAGGACAGAGCGGCTTTTTAGTACGGCTAACGCTAAGCGGCGGACAGCAGGTGGGTCACATGAATACCTCATTTAGAAAGAGTGAGAGAAGTTAGAGGAGGGGGGTTCAGAAGAGAGCAGGCTGAGTGATGAGGGAGGGACGTTGTCAAGAAAAAAGCAAACAGAGAGTAACTAAAACTGGAAAAGAAGAAAAGAACAAAACCGTAAAAAGAAAAATATATATACCTTAGTGGTATAATGAGCACAAACATGGTGAGAAAACAAGAGGGAAGGATTGGGGGAAAGGTGGACTCTGAGCTCGCCTCCTTAATCTGTGTTGAATCAATACCCCTACTGTAATAGAGCCACCCAAATCCTGGTCACTTGCTTCAATGCCACAAAGGGCCAAGTCACGGCATGTGGTGGCCTCTTTCACACAAGGCTGTGGGTCTAGAAAGAAGATCATACTCGGGGTTCGGGGCCAGCGGGCGGGAGTGATCAGTGGGAATCCAAGAGCTACACTTTGCTGATTCTGCAAAGCAGAATGCTAACTGACTGACCAGTTTAAAGGACAAAGGTTGTACAGCTATAAGCGTTCTCTAAACATTTTCATTTGGAGCAGAAATTAAGTTTGAGCTATGTGTTTACTGGGTGTCAAATTTGCTACAACACAGATACTCTTTTTGGATAAGCTCTGGCAGGAAAATATCCAAAGGTTACTTCAGATGCATAGTGACATATGGTGAAGTCATCTTGTTGAACAGAGGAAGCAAAAGGCCTCCACAGACCACAGCTTAGCGTCCAGTTTTCCTGCAGAAATCACTGATGTAAAAAGCTTGTAGTTTGTGTATTTGCATCATCTGACACAGTACACTTGAAACAAACAAGTCTTTTAATTACTACTTTAACTATGGAGTCTTGCCTTTACACCTTAAACAGTTTCTTTCTAAAGTGGAAAGAAAAATTATTTGGTTGTAAATATAACATTTTAGATTTCTGACAGACAGAAATCTAAAAATTATGACATACATGTGTATTCTGTAACTCGTGAGTTCAAACTCCTCACTGAAAAATTTTCAGAACCAGCGACGAGAACTGTGAGGGTTTTGGGTTTTCTCTACCAGCTCTGCACATTTAGAGACTGAATATTTATCCCTTTCTTCTTCTTTTTTCTGAACAGCAATGTTTAAATTCTGTCATAGATTCTTAATTGGGTTTCACATCTGGACTTTGGGTAGGCCATTCTAACATGAAACTATTGCATCCATTGTAGCTGTATGTTTATGGTTACTTTCCTATTCCCCAGGCTTTAGTGTCTTGCAATGTTTAACAGGTGTTCTTCCAGGATTTCCACTCACCAATGGACTCAAAGTATTTACTACATGAGGAACATCTGAAAGCTATTAGTTTATTCAGGGCTGGAGGGGAGCTACAAATGCATGGCACACTTTTCAGATTCATTTTTTCACAGTTTTGCACAACTTAGAATACATATATATTTGTTACTGGAACATGACAAAATGTGAAAAGGAATTATTTTATAAGGCACTGGATACTACAAGATTGCTGTAGTAAAGATTCATTTTCAGTCTATTGCTTCAAGTTCCAGGTTTAAACAGTTGGCAGGAGGACCCAGCAGGAAAGATTGATGTTACATTTTACTGTAATCAGCCAGAGGCAGCCAGGCTGTCAGGCTACAACCTGCATCTGAAGGTGAGGAGTGAAATATTTTACAACAATGCCATTTCTTAAATCATCTTCAATCTGTTCCCTCACTAAATCTACAATCAAACTCTTATCCTCCTTCTCTGTTTGCACTTTTGCCACGCTTCACTTTGCAATGATCTTTTTGCAGTTTCTTCTTCTTCTCGTTATTTTCTTTCTTTCATTTTTCCTGAAACCAAACTCTACATTTAGTATCAAAATAACAGATTGGTGTTTGTTTCTCTGTCCTCCTTTGCTTATAATTCAATCAGTGATGCTCTTCTGTCTCACCTGCTTATCTCGCCTCCTCACCTCCATGACAATCTCCCATCTGCATCTTCTCTGTGTTCAGCTGCTATGGACATGATGCATTTTCATTTTACTCGCCCTTTCATTTATCAAACATCTGTCACTTTTGACAAATGGATTTAAAAAAATGCTAATCTGCACTTACATTTTTTTAAATGTATATTATCACATTTTTTATGTTTTCACACATCTAGCTCCTTTTTGGCAATCTGTTTCCTACCATATGGACCCCTGATTAGACTCTCGCTGCTTCTCTTTGTCTACCTGCTCCCAGTCTCGGCGAGTTGAGGCCAATCCGAGGACGTCTGTGCTCGGCAGAAAAAGGATGATGTCATTTCTTTCAGCGCCGGCGGGCAGCACCGGCGCTGTAGCGCTACAACGGTGCTGAGCTTTACGGAATGCAGCCTCATTTCAAAACAGACTGCTTCAATCACACAGAGCGACACACCAGAGGCGTAAACACCAAAACTTTAATCCACCTCACTGCTGAACGGGCCAAAATATTTTAAACTGCTTTAGCAGATTTGGATAGTTTGTGTTTTTTTTTTTTTCAAATTATACAAATGCAGACTTTTTTGTTTAATCTTGCATAAACATGTCTTTGTCTTTCTGACACTACAGACATAGCACATCAACTAAGGCTGAAACAATTAATTGGATTAATCATGAGTAACTGATTACTGAAATAATATTTATCTAATTTAGTAACTGATTAATCGTTAACCGGACAATACAGACAAAAAGGGCATTTGCTGTATATTCAGAGCAGTAATTATGCCAAAACTATACAATATATATATATATATTTTTCATTTAAGACAATAATACCTATGTCTGTAAATGTGTTTTAGCCAAATTTCCTCCTGTGGCATTGTTTTAGCTTCACTCAGTTCTGCTTTACTAAATGTAGCCAAGAAAATGTTTACTTTCTTATTTAAAAAAAAATAAATAAATATATATATATATATATATATATATAGACACACACATATTCGCATCTATGTGTTTCTATTGTATTAAAAAAGCGTAGGTGGTTAAATGAAAAATGTGTAGAATGTGACATTTTTTTAACCAATTAATCGTCTGAATAATTGATTATTAAATGTCAACACAAAAGGTCTTCCTTTAAACTGTATCAGTTCAATGTCTCCGTTTTAGGAAAAATGTTTTCCTTTTATTGCAGTTACTTTGGTCTCAGTTCCCAAACTTTTCATGTAGGTGAATTCCTATCGATCCCAAAAGTAATGATGTCAAGTACAAACAAAGGTGAAATGCAAAGATAACAGTGCTTGGCAAACAAAACAATCAGTGCTTGGCCCAGGTCTGTTGTTGGCTTGTGGACTTTGGTCAAGGACAATCTGAGGACAGCGAACACACGCTGCCTTATTTTTCCATCAGATGTCTGATTTAAGACCGGACAGCAGAATTAAAACTGGTGGGTCAGGGATGGGGGAGCGCACACACTGTCACACATTTTCACACAACTATTACTATCTAGTTACTAGAGCTGGTTTCCATGACAACAGACAGGGAGGGTGAAGGAGAGAGAGAATGAAAGAGGGACCATAGAAGGAAAGAAAGAAAGAGAGCACTCCCCCTTCCTCACACACCTTTATAACAGAATATTGAGTCACATCTGAGAATGATGCATTAACAAATGAAAGAGGGCAAGAAATGAGAAAAGTGGGGAGGGAGGTGATAATTTGAGGTGTTGTACAAGTGAAAAAAACAAAGCGAGCAGATAAAGAAAGAAGCTAAACATGTGGAAGAAACAAAAGCACTCAAAGAAAAACCGATGGCTGAAAACGGAGTTATGACCCGATCCACTGCTTAAACATAAGATCGTTCAAGCATGTGTGGAGAAGTCACGCCCAGACACAGCTGTTCGCCCCGCACATCCACAGACAGGTCTTAACAGAGACAAACAAAAGAATGCCCCTCTGTGCCTTGCTATGCAGCTGCAGCATACGCGCAACACTCTGAAATTTTGTCTTATGGCAGAAAAAAAAAGTCCCATTTATGTTTTTGTTTTCAAAGTAACCCAGCTTTCAAGGTGAACCCTCTAGAAACGATTGATTCTTAAACCCTGAGGCAAACAGAAAACTTTTGTGGAATCTCAGAAAAGAAAAGATAGAAAACATCTAAAAGTGGAAAGATTTTGATTTCTCCTTACAAGTGAAGCAGACTTAATGGTGGCAAAGCCAGCTCTGTTTTTATAGTTGGAGGCCTGGCTGCTTCTGTCAGAGGAGGCATGCCTTGGCTCCGGCCGGTGATCTCTGTGGATCCCATCATCCCAGTTGTACTGATGGTCCTGTGAAAAAGCACAAAAAAAAAATGAGGCAAATTGCTTTCATCAACATGTACTGCACCCAGAACTCAAAAACAGTGCTATTGCAGTATCCTGCAACATTTTTTTCCTTTTTTTGTCTAGGTGCAGACAGTAAGGAGAACCTCCACTGAAAACACATAATCTCTACCCCCACAGCTGGAAACTGCAATATTTAATGACAACAGTTAAGATTTTCATGTTTCTTGCATTTTGTTTTTATCAATCATTTTTATGTATAAATCTAAATAAGAATAAACATTTCAAATTGGTCGTTTCAAGCCCCAATTGCGGAAATCTCTCCCGTTGATTTTACACTGTGTCGATTCCTTTGCTTAATTTAAAACCGCAGCTGAAAACCTATTTGTACAGAAAGGATTTTTTGTTTGATATGCATTTCTTATGCGTTTTATGAAACATAGTTGTGATTTTACTTGTAAAAGGTGCTATACAAACTAAATTTTACGTACTTGTTTGTAACTTCTGTGCTCTTTAAGAGTTTTCTATTGTTTTGCATATAGCAGTTATGAAAATGTTTATTAATTGTCAATATAATAGTCTATCAAACAACATTAAGAGTTCCACTATATATATTATCATGTGAATCCTCCAAGAGTTATATCCCTAAAAAAAGTATTTGGAACAAATAAAACCAAAGTAAAAGGTAAAAATCACCTTGATTAAGCATGGTAATAGATTTATATTTTAAAGTAAAAAGTATGCAGTTGGATAAATTCAAATGTGTGATGTAAACAGATTAAATCCCTGCTGATTTCAATCAAACAACTTCCACATTTCAAAAGGAATCTTTGCCTAAGCTTATGAAACACGGTGAAATATTAACACCCCCGCTTTTTAAACTTGGTTTCACAGGGCCTGGGGACCGTGGAACCGAGTCGTGTGAGGAGCGAACTCCATCAACATCTGAAAAACATTGTGTGTCACTTTCAAGTCTTCTCCGCTCAGCCCCCTGAACTTACAACAACATGCTGGCTGTCTGCCCGTTAAGTGACAACCTTATTCATGTATCGTCTCGCCACAAAAGAGAAACTGAAGGAGGAGAGTGACAGGAGTGACGGCCCTCTGCTTGGCGCTTTTTAAGAAACGGTGTGTATTCATTAAGAATGGCTGACATTGTGTTGACCTGTGTGAACTCTGGCAGCGTGCAAAAAGACTGCTGAATGGGGGTTAAAGCAGTGGATGTGCAGCTTACTGGAATGCACAGGCTTTGTTCTCTGAGTGTTAATGATGTCAGCGATGAAGTTGAAGAAATCGTAAACAGTGACTGTGTGTCGATGGTTGCCATGGTTTCGGGGGGAGGGGATTATGCATACTTGTGAAAAGATGTGAGAAACTAGAGGATGTAGAGAATCATTTCCTCTTTAATAAAAAAGTGCAAAGTTGTCATCTCAGAAAGGAAGTAATTTCATTACTAACATTTTTCATTTCAAACACAGATAAATGTGTTCTTTATTGCACTATATTATGAGAAACAAACTACTTGCGGTCAATTCAATGTTCTGTGTCTTTATGGTGACACACTACCATCATGTCTTCAGCGATTTTGAGAATTTTTCTTTTCTAGTCCCAAACACTCACAGACATCCTCTCGTCAGCCTTGACCTTTACCTTTTTGGTGTGTGCAGAGGACTCCAGCGTGCTGCTGTAGTCCTGGGGGTGCATCATGGTCATGTCGGAGCAGCCGTCGTCCAGCACCTCCTGGATGCTGTTGACGCTGCTGCTCTGGCTACCGGTGCTGATTGAGGTGCTGGGGATGGAGTGGTTGCTGCCCAGACTGTTCATCTTGCAGCTTGGTGCCTCGCTGTCCTGCTGGGACCACAAATGTTCAGAAACACACGCATGCACAAACAGACGTTGATGAGCGACATCGCTAAACCACGTTAATATCAACCCATTTAACTACTTTTATGTGAAATAAATTAAGTTTCGCAGGTTTATTTTCCCATTTTCTTATTCAGATTAGAAGTCTGTGAAGTATGCAAATCATAGACAAAGATAATAAACTTCTGTTGTTGCTTTGCAATAACAGGAAAAGTCCCAAAATACCTTAGAAGTAAAAAAAAAAAAAAGTGTTCTAATTCCATTTGATTCTCATTTAAAATATAGACTAAGATATTTTCTGAATGCCTCAATCAGCACAATCAAAAGATTGGAGGAATCAAAAGGAATGTAAAAAGTAAAAATATTTTAGCTTGCAACTGTTCTATGCAAGTTATGAAACCCAACTACCTAATTGTTATTGATCTCTTTATCTTCCACTTCTGAGCTTCTCTTTGTGTAGTTTCCACAAAGAGATTTGTTAATTTAAGAGATTACAAACTCAACTGAATGATCCATGTAACTCAGACAAAATACAGACACACACAAAATGTTTTGTGACTAGAAGCAAAGTTATTTATGTATAAATATTCTTTACTCTGATTGTATCTCAGTCACACTGCATCATTTCCTCAAATTTGATCCAGTTCTCCTCACCTCCTCCTCTTCTTGGCTTTCCCCCAGGGGCCCGTTGTGTTTCTCCTGATAGAGAATCTTCTTCATCTTACGGTACTGCAAGTTGTCCAGCTCCCGCACTGCATCCTTGGTCCTCTGGATGAGGTCAATGAGAATGCGCGGCGAGCGTTCCCGGCGCACAAACTCATGCTGCGCGTGGGAGAGCAGGAGTTAGTTGGTGAATTACTTGAACTGGACATCAATTTTGATCTTTAGATCTTCTTTCTTTAAATGTCTGAATAGTTTTGAATTGACTAGCCAACAAACTCACCTGTCCATTTCTACATTTAGTTGATTTGTAGGTCAACTAAAAAACTATGAATCAAATTAGTGGAAAATATTTAGTGAGAAATATATTTTTTTATTACTTATAAGCAATAATCTGAAACATTTATGTGAAGCTTTTCAAATGTTTCAGTATAAATGTTATATTTCTAATGTATTACTGTCTACCTGTGTATACTGTAAGATCAGTTACATACAGCAGCATAACCTTAAAACTTGTAGATAAACTCTTAAAAAAAAAACCAAACAAACAAAAAAAGAAGTTCTACGGTTTTGGAAGAGCATGTCAAAGTGCAAGTAAGATTATAACTTGAATCACTTTATTCTCTAGTTCAATGAGAAGTACAAGTGTTTCTATCACTAGAGGGCGCCTGTAGGTTGCTTATCCTGGGAGTCTCAGCACCCCACATTCTCCACTAACCTCATTATATGAAATCCTAACAATATTTCCCTCAACATTGATTTTCATAAACACTCTTAAGCCTTTTTACTTCAACTAAATTCTAAAATAATTTTGCCTTGCAGACAAGTTAATGACAACTGGTAACTTATGTCAAAACAGAAGTTGAATATCAAGCTTAGAAAGCTTTTGATTATAGTTGGTTTTTTTTTTTTTTAAGAAATTACAGTCCAAGAGGTAAATAATTCTGAAACATTATGAGGTAGGTAGTTTTGAATTTTGTTTAAAAATGGTGTGATATTTCTTACAACAGTTGTGCACGCTAGGAAATAAATACACAAGTTCTCAAAATATCTTTAGTCAATAAAAATGTATTTTCTTCAATGTTTCAATTTTTTTAAAATGTAGTTCTCACAAATTTGATGTCACATTCACAAGCTGTTTATGTAAAAACTAATCGAGGTGTAATGTGCTGCAGGCTGGGATGTTTTGCATGTATATTATTACGTGCACCTTCTGTGATTGATTGGCAATAGTAGGTGGATGAATGACAAAGAGGATTTGAGGTTTAATTTTTCTGTAGCACTATTTTTAGCACTTCACATTACAGTAACCAAAAAACAAGAATAAAAAAGGGAAAGGATTTCTACCTCCAACACAACCTCCCACCACACCACACATTCACAGATTCACAGATTGAGTCACTCTCATTCATAAAATATTGAACGCTTTAATGGATGAATTGTATATATACGCTACCAAAAAAAGTACAATTTTAGATCTATTTGTAGCCCTCCCTCTCCTTCTGTACGCCCTCCTCTCCATGTGACAGATGCTGGTGTAATGGGTTAGGCAGGACACAAGGGAGTGACATCACACTCTGGAAATAGCGATGCGTGATTGTCCCGTTTTTTGATGGACCTACAGTAGATCAGAATGTGGGTGGTTGGCCGACCCTTCCCCACCGAACAGTTAAGACTCGGAACGATTATCACCAAAGAGTTCATGTGAGAAAAAGTGACAGCCCTCCTACAGCTCCTTCTCCAAATATAAAGGGGCTTGCTGTAAAGTGCCATCCTTAAAGATTTACCATGTTGAGCATCACATATTTATGAAGATAAAAGCATCCCAACTCTAGCTTTTTGATGTATCGTACAGGCTGACCAGTAATCATTTCAGTTTAAAAGAAATTATTTTTTAGTAATGTGGATGAACCTTTAGTGTCAAAATGCAAGTCTTAACCCAGTGCTAATGGTAATAGCTGTACAGCTTACCAGTTAATGCATTTTTCATCAACACAAAGTGTTAAAATGTTTTACTTTGGACTTTGTATTTTTTTTCCTCTCTCTTTGATAACGACAGGATTGCTATGCTAAGCTACATCAGGTATATACAGAAATATACATACATAAAACGTATGTAAAGACGTCATCTCAATTTTTATGGATTTATTTGAACTATATTTTATGGAAAGGATTGAAAATACAACCTACAATATTGCATTTCCTTCTAACAGAGAGCTAGTGAGTAATATTTCCTAATTTATATAATTAATATCACTTGTAATAAGGAACATAGGGAGAGAATGCAATTAATCTGAAGCCAGAACATGTAGACCTAAGAGGCATGAGACTTCTGACCTGATTTTTCCTTTTAAAGAGCTTGGAGGAGAATATGCCAACGCATGAGTGTACTGTTAGAAGAACAGCTTGCACATTAATGTCTGAGAAGACAAAATATGTTATTAATAACTAAATAATACCTCACTCCTGCATGATTTTCACACTAAACCAAGCTGGAACAAAATCTATAAGACAATTCCTTAATGTTTTGATTTGCAATTAGGATTTAGTTGGGGATATAAGGAAGAGTAAAGTAGCGTCTAATAGGGCTTAAGGTTTTGACAACAGTTCACAGCTCCTGATGTGACTGATACATAACCTCACACCATTCCTTCACCACCTGAAGCGATGGAGGTGTCGTAAGTCTGGGTACGGCTCTGTGCGGCTGAGCATGATCATCAAGAACATAAAGCTCTTAGCAGCCCAATAGGATTGGGCACAAACAAGATAAACTCTGCAACACGAAATCTCAACCAACCTTCATGATTTACCCAAAGATAGGCTCACTCTGCTTACACCAAATAAATAGAATAACCTGCAGATAAACTGTAAGCTTTATTAAATATTTCCTTTCATGGACAGTTTAGGTCTCTTTCTACACTCTTTTTCTTAGTACATAATGCTCCACATTAAAACAATTAAACCAGCTAAGAAAATTACAACATGCTTTGTTTTGGATACAATTTAAAACTTTTGAATGAAAAATTATTATGCAGCAATCTAGAAATCAATGAGATGGCGCACAATCTTTAAGCTGCAACAAGGTGCTTAACATCTGAACTTATTCTGTTATTAGTCATACTTTAGTCCTTTAAATGTTAAGTCTATAAACACATACACATGTATATAAGTAGTTTTTTTCTTACGCATACTGATGAGTTCAGTTCAATTTATTTATATACCATCTATTCACAGCAAATGCCATTTTGAGTTTCTTTACAAAAAATGCAAAACAAGCAACCATATTTATACTTCTATCTAACTGGGGATTTTGTATAGACTTTCACTCATTTTAGTGCCTGTCTAATGTCTAGACATTTTCCCCAATCTTAACCATTACTAGTACTAACCAAAACTTAATTCACACCATACATCTAAACCTAACTAGTAGAACACATTCCAATGAGAAAACACTGAGGATTTTCCACAAATGGTCTCCCTTTGTTGGTTAAAATGGTTATAATGGTCCTCTATACACACACATATGCTTGAAATAGTTTGCAGTCATGTCAAAGGAATGTATAGACAGCAAAGACATAAACCTCCTCTGAAAGACATGACTGCAAGGCATAAAAGAGGAAGCAAAGCTGACAAAAAAGGAAAAAGACACAAAGAAATAACAAGCAACTCTCAGCAGGATGCCCTATTCCTGCACTTGAAGACATTGTGTGTGTGTGTGTGTGTGTGCTTGCGTATTGGGGAGCCGTGGGTGGATGGGAATGACTCATCCTCGGGGCTCAGGGACCTACTAAGGCAGGAAGTGAGGTCACAGTTGGCAGAGTAAGAGAGGAAGCCCACTCACTCGTAGCAGCTCCCCTGACGAGGGTCTGTCCTGAGGAATTTTCAGTAGGCAGAAGTCAACAAAGTTCCGGAAAGCATCCGACCTGCAAGGCAGGGACATAGGTCAATAATTCTCCTCACATCAAACATTAAAAACTGGGAATATTAAACAAAAATAGCAATGACAATAAACAAATATGTTATTCACTTGGACAAGAAGAAATACATGAGCCATATATATATTATATAAATATGTAGAGCAATGAAAATACAGGCCACTGGAGATGTGGAACTCTGATCTAAAAATATGCTTTAAAGCGCATTACAGAATAAAACATCATGGTAATGGGGTGTTGAGATAAAGTAGCCCCCGATGGCTGTGGGGATTTTAATGAAATTAATATGCAAATCCAGGGTCACAGACGGGTGAGAACATGCGCAAGCACAGCACTTTCCAACCGCCTCGCCTCCCTTTACCTAAACTTGTAGCGCTTTTCCCATCTGAGGCCAACACAGGTCCACAAGTACACGTGTGATGTGCCAATGTGTGCACACAGTGTGGCCTTGTGTTTTGGTACAGAACACTATTGAGCTAATGTCTCTACTGGTTTTATCTGGCTGGATGTTGCTAATGCCCTGGGCAGCTGGAGCTCCTCCAAAAATACCACAAACCATGTGCAGTCCCACACAATCAGTCACTTCAGCACGGCGCTGGAAACCAAAACTAATTTTACAACAGGTGTGAACGGCGAATTCAGGAAAGAAAACTCTTTTTGAATCAAAATTGAATGAAAAGTAAAGGTATTTAGTTAAACTTAATCTTCAAGACAAAGATTACTTGCAGTTGCCCAAATTGCATAGTATTTGCAGAAAACATGAATAGATATTTATGTGTTGCTAAAATGTCCATTAAGCTGTTTATGCAGTGTTTATTCAGACTCCCTTGAACTTTGTGCCATGTTTCTTCCACAAACCTCTACGCGATTTACTCATTTGGATTCTTCTATCTTGGGTCAGTAACGAGCAGAACCACATTTTACTGCAGCAACACCTTCAAGTCTGTACAGGTGTGTCTCTAAAATGTTTACTTATCCAGCTCAAACTAAGTGTGAGTGTCTTAACAGCAAATTTATAGTCTTAAAACAGATTCTCAATTAGACCTAGATTAGCACGCGACTAGCAGGGCGGAGTCGCATGAAGTGCAACTGTGTTTGGTACAGTCTGATTAGCTTCAGCACCCTACATGCTTTCTTCCTCCACAGGTAAAACTATCTATTCCTCTATTTAGACTATAATGAGTGGATAACATGAAAATATGTTGTGAATTCTCTTTTGGTTTTCTCTGTATGTAAGGCAGGCAAACAATTCTGGCTCGACCCAGCCTGAATCTCAAGCCGGGTTCAGGTTGGCGCGGGGGGCTTCCCCTTCTTTAACATGTCTATGAGCCCTTGGGCAAGGCATTCAACTCAAAGTTTCCAACTGATATTGGTGCAGAAATGTGTGCGTATTTGTAAGACACACACAAATTTGTTTGAGGTTTGTCAAACCACAAACATCTTTTGATGGCTTTATGTATAAATGTTATTCTTCTAAAACTTTTCAATAAAAGCCAGATATCTTAAGTAAATGACTAATAGCCAAATGTGAGTATGTCTGACTGCAACTGGGTAAATTGAGTGAATTTATATACTACTTTTCCAGGCATACCAGCCACTCAAAGTACTTTACACCACACCTGAGCCATATTCAGTCATTTGCACTCACTAACACAGACACATTATGAGCCTCACCCAGGGGCACACTGACATGTGACAGAAGGAAGCTGAAATTAAGCCCACAAGTTCAGGATTGTAAGATGCCTACTCTTTCATTGTGCCAGTGTCACCTAATGACAGAATGTGGGCTTAATGTAAAGCATTTTGAGTGATCAGCTTTGAAAAGAACTATATAGAAACAGTCCATTTAACATTTAATGCTGACTTTACCCAGGTGACACTTGGGTAGGTTTAAAGTTTTTCTATGTTGTCCAAATCTCAGATTTTAACTGACAGATGCTATCAAATGCTTCATCCCTGAGCTATCTGCTGTGGTCCTTGGTTTTCACAATGCTTCATGTTCGTTAATGTTCTCTAAAAAGCCTCTGAGGCCTTGATAAAATATGTTACGTCTTGTTTTTATTTGCATTTGTCCCCCAAGTACAAATTAACATCTCTTAATTTCTTCATTAAGGCACACATTTTAACATCATTCAATCACTTATATTATGGTACACTAAATGTATTCTTAGTGACAAGGAACAATGTACAGCATGAACACATAAGGTTTCTTCATTTACAAGATGAATCAGGCATAAAAATGTCAAACAGTATGATAGCATCTGGTAGCACTGCAGGCTATAGCTAAATAAACACAGAGCTTTTTCTCCCTGTGCTAGATGAGATGGTGTTGCACAGAGATAGCAAGAGGCTGTTTAAAAACTGTTGGTCTAAATTAAATCTCCAAGAAATAAATAAATAAAACTATTGATGTCTGGAAGGATTGTCCCAAGAGAATCTATTAACATTCACAGTCAGGAGCTGTGAGGTTCAAAGCTCCAGCAAAATGGATGAAGGGAGCCATTTTACTCAGTAAAACAGCAACTAATGTGTGCCTGGATGCACACTGTATTTAAACCAGACAAGAGAAAAGAAGTTCATTTAAACCACAGGGATATCTTTGAATAATCCAGACTGCTTTGTAATGATGTTGCCTTTTATTATAGCCCGGTGGTCAGGATGTAAATAAACTGAATTTTATTGGTCAGGGCCTCCTCCTTGCATTCAAAATAACTCGGAGAGTGACTTTGCACAAGGGTTGTCACAGGGCTCTAAAGCCACAGGGGAGTTTTAGTTTGACTGTGAAGTGCAAAAACTGTTTTTCACTTTTGCTTTATGTTTCCGTTTCAGCTGGTAAAATGAGATAATTGGTGGTGGAATAGAGACATTTGAAAATATTGTTTTTTTTCCTTCATAGACAAAAATCTAGATGATAAACCTTCCCTTTTTTGTCATTTTACACGAGAACTGCTCAGTTCACCATCTGACCACATGCCATGTGATAGACACAGCAAACCCAGTCCAAACAGAAAATATGTTTGTGTTGGAATATGAGGGAATTACTAAAACTCACCACTCATTTGACTGCAGCGTGGGAGAGTCGTTCTGTGCGATGTGATATAAGGCACTCATGGCATTCATGTTGAACAAGGGAGGTTTACGCTCCGCTAAAACAGGAACAGATGGGAGAGTGAAAGACACATGGTTTTATTCTTGTGTCAAAGTTTTAAAAAGGACCTATCAGGATCACAAAGACTGAAAAACAAATGCAGATTCCCACTAATTGTTTTGCATAATAATTTATAATAATCTAGTCAAAGCTTTTATTTAAACCACTTGGAAGGTATTTGCTTACCCAGTTCAATGCAGGTGATCCCCAGCGACCAGATGTCCACTTTACCTTCATATTGACCCTCATCCATGGCTAAAATCACTTCTGGGGCCATCCTGTGGACAGAGATAGGCACATGCAAACACCCCCACAGATACACACAGATACTCTATTAAGTACAAGGGGGAGAAAAATCCATGAAAATGTTATAATCTGCTAAGCTTCTCAAAGCTTTTTAAGACTCTGGTATGCTGTGATAGCAGCTCGGTTTTTGGAGTGTGTTCCTATAAACGAGTGTGTCACAGTTTTTGTGCATAAGACAACTTGTCCAGCTGTTTCAAAGCTGATTTCACTTACAATCAAATATGAACAATGTGTGATTTTCTTTTTTCATTTTAATGTGGGGAATAGATTAACATATTTTAGTTTACAGTTATTATTACATGTAAAAAAGATTCTGTGATTAATAACTTGAAATCCCATCTAGAGATTAAAAATGACAAAAACCGATAATGTGGTCTCAATATACGGATTTGTTTCTTTACAAGTTTGATCCATGGCGACAAGAATGTCAAACAATTTTTCATGATCATTACAAAAATATATACATATATATATATTTACTAAGCAGTTTCAGCACCTGGAATTGTATATTAAATTTCAAATCTGTTTTTAATATTAAAAACTATTTTTTTGAAATGTAATTGCGACATTCCAACTCATAAGAAATTAAAATGAAAAAAAAGAAAGATTGTATCCATTATCTTCATTGGAAAACAACCAAAAAAGTTATTGTTAGTCTTATAAAATTAAAGTCCTTTTTAAATAGAATCATGTTATATTGTCTATGTTGCGTTTTTCTCTTTCAAATGTTGTATTTGTGTCCGTGGTTAAAAGAGCTTTTCCAGGAAAACGTATGCTCGTAAAGTTTATTTGACTTCTTAGAAAATTGCATTTTGTTGGGTTTTTTACCCTGTGTTGTGTATACTGACCAGTAAGGTGTTCCAACAAAGGAGTTGGCAGGTGAGGCAATGGAGGCAGAGCCAAAGTCAGCCAGTTTGACTTGACCCAGCTCAGTCAGCAGGATATTACCAGCTTTCACATCTCTGGGTGAGGACATGGCATGAGGGAAGAGAGAAAAGGTGACATTATGTGGGTTAATCAAAAAAAGCAAACAAACAAACAAAACAAACCAGTTCCAGGTACAAATTTATTGATACCTTTCAGGGGAAAAAAAAAAAATATATATATATATATATGAAAGTTATCTGACAATATCTTTGAAGATTGCACCATGAATTAACCTGTTCATAAAAAATAGATTTTCTTTTGAGAACACGAAAAGATATCTGGTATAATGTAATACTTATTTATTGTAAGTACAGTGAATAACAAGAACCCATATTTGTACAAACGTGGAAAAAGTTTTGACACTATAAAGTGATACAGTTGTATTTTGTTTAGCTGGGGTGACGGCTTTATATTTCCACAAAGGTGAGTCAGTAAAGATAAACATCCTTATTGCACTTGTTCCTGACATGCTCACTTACAGATACAATATTCATCTCAGTCTGATATCATCTCACTAGTAAAAGAAAAGATTTACTTTAATTATCCCTGTACTTTTTTTGAGAATGATTGCAGACATGAGTGTTTTACAGCTTGATAACAAACCTTCAGCTTGTGTGGAAAAATAGGAGTGTCATTACTAACCTTACATTATTGGACTTATTCACTGCAGTTTCCTAACGGAAAATGTTTTAAGCAAGCAAGTTAACTGACTCACCTGTGAATCATATTATGGGAATGTAGGTAAGCCAGTCCTAGCAAGGCACCGTGGGTAATGGCAGCAATTTCCATCTCTTGCAGTGGTTTCTTATGAACTTCAGAGAAAATACAGAAATGAAAGTTAAACAAATCTAATGATGTCACACAGAGAAAATGTTCCTTATGGGTGGTTAGTAAAAACAGCAAGATTATGTGCCAATGTAAAAAATTAATTTAATTTTGATTGAGAAGTTTCATGATGGCTAAAGACTACTCTAAGGGAGACCAAATCTTTACTCGTTTGAAGATGGTTTGATTTGCAAGGGAACAAAGATCAAAAGCACAAAAAAGCAACGAAATCCTCCTGTTTGAACCCTCTGTTCTTGAACCCAGGCTTGGGACAGTTACCAGCATGAAGGTAAGCCAAAGTTTCTTAAAAGTTATGTCTTCAAATCCGCTAAACCTTCAAATTACCCCATGTTTAGGGCCTAAAATCTTGGTGACCAGAGGTTTTACTGGTTGCACGAACCTTATAGTAACACAGTGCTGCTCTTCCTATTACTGTGCTCTGCATGCTCATAAATCTTTCAATCTTTTACAAGACAAATTCAAGTGTTTGGAAAAAAGGCAGTTGCAAAAAACACATACTGTCATCATGTGAAAACGAACCATAGCGGTTAGTGGAAATGAGCAGTGTTACTATAGTCAGCAAACTATGATCAGCGTCTGTTAGGAAACTAAAAGCAGGCTGACTACAAGAGCAGATAGCCTGACTAAAAAACGTTCATCAGCTTGTTATCATAAGCATAGTTTATGTTTAAATCTATAATAATGAGAGTTAATATCAGAATCACAGTAACAAACATACATTTTTTTAAAGAAAACTCTTTTGGGACAGCGTTAGATGTATTTAGTGCATGGAAAACAAACCCAAATGTTTTTCTCTCATAGTGGGACAAACAGTCAACCCTTCATTAATTTATAAAGACTAAGCAGAAACATTGCACAACAAGAGTGCTATTTTACACACATCAAGCTTGTATTTGAAATTCAGCTGAACAGACAACAGCGTTGTTTACTCCACCGCGCCAGCTTTCATTTTAGTTCTGAAATATCAATGTCGCCTTCTGGATCAGCAGAAGATCCATTCAAAGCCACAATCACCCACTTCAATAAGGAGACACTGCATGAAAAGGTATGCAGCTTCATATGCTCACCCTCTAATAAATCTGATGCGGAGCCCAGGCAATACTCCATCACCAGCTGAAATAGAAAAATAAACAAACAGCTCACATGGTTTTGCCACCTAGGATACAGAGCATCTGGTCAAATTTGTTTAAACTGGTGTTGCAAACTTATCATAGGCTGAAAATGTGTATTATTAACACTACATGCAGATAAAGAGTAATCTGAAGGACGTCTGGATAAATAAAGACAAAAACAACAAAGGAGTGCTTGAAGAAGGGCCCACAAACCCAGGCAGTGTTGTCTTTCAAGTAGCAGCCTTTGTACTCAATGGTGTTTGGGTGTCGCAGCTGTCCCAAAAACTTAACTTCTTTAATGATGTCCTGCCACTTCTGCAAAAAAAAAAAAAAGAAAAGTTAATTCACACAAACAATAAGGTACATTTCCTATAAATTGATTGTGCTGCACCAGGACAAACAAAAAATACAGAATAAAGCTTGGGCTGGGTTTGAAAAGCTTCTGAAAACATCAGGCGACAGCCCTGAAACGATCCCATCATTGTCATACATTTATAAAATAAGAACGTTTCCAAAACCACTGAATAAGGGCTTGAGTTCAACTACAGTGCAAGCCGTCATCACAGGCTGTAAATACAGGTTCCTAAACAGAACATGGAAAGAAAAAGCAGAAAACAGCTCATCCTAAACTTTGGAGAATAAACACTTTCACTTTATTTAGTTCTTTCAAAGTAACTAATTGAAGTAGGAGGTATTTTGTAGTAGACAATTTATCGTGCTATGTTCAAACAGATTGCAGATTGGGAATATTATGCAACTCCAAACTCTATGTCGCAAAGAAAGGCTAGCTCATATTTGTCATATAAAATTTCCTCTTCAAACTTAAGGTTTCTGCAACATGTTGGAAGAATAAAACCACTAAACTGCAGCAGAGCATTCGAAAGTTACATGTTTTGACTTTGTGAATATTTTCTTACTTCAGTGGTCTGTTTTCCATTATAGGACATCTTTTTGATGGCCACCACTTCATTGGAGTAGGAGTTACGGGCCTGAAAGAAAAAACACGCAGATTACAGACTTGAGAGAAAACAACGGGGTAGGCAGCAAGATATCAGAGGACCTCTTGATTTTTTTTTTTGCTAGTCTTTGCATTTGTGTTGAACTACTTAACTTTCTGTGAAGACCCTAGAGTTTGCCATGGAAAAAGCCATGGCTACAGCTGTAAATAGTTATATCTATTCTTTTTAGCAAATCTCTTTCTTCCTAGATGATGCCACTAACTGAACATAGCGTTGCTGGTCTAGTTTTGTTGTGGTTTTGTGGATCTGCTGTATTTTCTCAAAGCCCCAGCAGATTGATGCTCACACTAAGCCTGTTATTTCCTGTAAAACAGGGACTTTTTTCCTTTCCACTATGGCCACATGCTTTCTCAGGAAGTATTGTTGCAAAAAACCAATAACTTAATACAATCAGTGAGTATCCTAAGATACATAATTTTGTAACATCCAGCTTTATAGACTAAGTATGACTGGAATGTACGTAACTCAATTTGAATCTATACATATGATTGGTCTGGTTGATAATATACATCTGGGTATGTAATGTGTTTGTTTTGGAGAGTGGCTTGTGATGCTATAAACTAACACCAAATAAATAATCTAAGTGGAATTGAATTCTGGTTTCTTTTTTCGGACGCCTTGGTCACAGGAAGTTTTGCCAACGACTTGGGAAGGGAGAAAACCAGGAAGAACAACGCAAAGTTGCAACATGCTGTTTTAGGAAGTAAAGTGATTTCCGTCGGGTGTGGTCAAGTAACCCCTTGACCAGTTCATATCCAACCATTACCTTGTCATGCCATTTCATGACCATGAAACCATTGAATACTAAGTAAATTATTTTTGGAAAATTGCAAAGGAAAATAAATGGAAAACAAAAAACATTGTTACTTATGATAGGTTTTAGCCAACTATTAAAATCCCTGTTTTGTCAAATTGGCTGTTTCTTATGAGCTTGTTATGGATAATATAACAATATTTTAATTGTAAAAGCTTACAATAAAGCTATTATAGCATATAATGACGTGAAGGAGTCATTTTATGATGCAAAGGAGGAAGCAATAGCAGAAAAAATAGAAAAAAGGCAGCTAAATCTAAGCTAGTATGAATAATTTAGCTATATTCAAGACATTTTGAAGACTAATATTGAGAATAAGAAATGTAAGATTTTTTTTAAAGACTGAAGAACACAGGTAAAATTTTAAATCAATCATATTAATGGAAACATCAACTGTAGACAGCTGGATATACATAAGCATTAGATTAAGATTAGAGTATTCCCTGAACATTAACTTTATGATTTGCTGTGGGGAGTTACATAGGATGACTAGATAAATTTCCTCCATAAAAAGGATCACACAGCATACACAATATCAATTTTCTCCCACAAAATTAATCAGCAGAGCATCTCATTTGAAAGTAAACAAATTTCCACCTGACAACAGCATCCTACTTTGTAAATAGGGGAAACCTGCAGGTGCATGCCACATGGTTTCTCTGTAGCTACTGTAAAGTGTGTGAGCTGTCAGCCCAGATCAACATGACCACCTTAACCCTGTGGTGTTAACCTTGGAAGCATCTGGCCCAAGGGAGAGTCTGAATCCCCAGCTCAGCTTCAGCTCACTAACAAATAAATCAGTATTTTCTTCTGATTCAAATGAGAGCAGAAAACAGATACAGCTGTTTTTATGGGTTTTTTTAAAATGTCATCCCTACGATTGACTGTCAGTTTATGTTTATGATGTGCCTGTATCACTCACGCTGCGTCTTCCAGGAAGGAACTTAAATCTATTTGTGCGAGAGTGTGTGTGTGTGTGTGTGTGTGTGGTGTGTGTTCATTTCAGTTTCACATCAAAAAAATGATGTGAAACTGAAATGAAACTTAATGTTTTCATAAAGGCTCCCAGCATGTAGGGAGAAGATGTGGGGTTGAGTTAGTCATTAATAACTATTTAATCTCCTCACTGTACACCCAAGTGGTCTGGATATAAAACCGTTTTCCTCAATAAAAGAGTTTATCTTTGATTCTATGCACAGAAAATATAGACATCCATTATAGTGGATGAATTTTCCTAAAAACAGAGAAAATGCACATACATACAGGAACTTGTGCTTCTCCACTGTCACTAACCTACAGTAATCCCAGCACATTATTAGTGCTTCAGGTTTTGCAGCTGCCACACGGCTCCCATGTTTGCAGATGGCCTGCATTTTATTCAGCAGTGGATTTTCAGCAAGGACATTATTTCCACAGGAGATTTATTTTAGAGACTGACTTTGATTTTCATATTAAAATCTCTTTGTCCTATGACTATGCAGATGCTAAAATATTAATGAGAGAAGTTCTGATCTGTCTAAAATACAGATATGCTCATTATAATTATCTCTATTAAGGTTAATGAGTGGCTGCAAATAACTGCACATTCCTGTCTATAAATTACAGACATACCCTTTCTTTTGAAAGAAGGTTATCAGGATTTGTAACAAGAGTTACACACTTAGTAATAAAATAATTTTAAAAAAATATATAGAAAATCAATATTTTATTTAAAGTAAATCTAGAGAGCTGTAAGAATGTAATTTTGCTTAGTATTTGTTTCCCATTACTAACTGCTTTTGTTGCTTTTCACTATTGTTTACTGATCTGTGATTACCAACTTTTTTTTAAGCTAGAAGAAAGTTAAAGTGAACACAGCACTGGACATTATTTGTCTAACATTTGATGTATTGTGGTTATTTGTACATGTTTGCGACTGACGGTGGGAAAAAAAAAGATGGCAAAGCCATAGCAGTAGAGAAAATGCAGCCCCTTCATCGACTTCACTTATTCCATGTAAAGAGGGCAGCTGTTTACCATGCAGGGGGGCTGATCGCCCCAGCTCTACATCTGAGGTTGAAGTGTGGGATGGGGTGGAGAAAAAAGATCCGTAAGAGGACAAGAAAGAGCGGAGATGCAACATTCTCTCATCTCGCCTCCATGCAGCTTTAAAATCAAAGGCCTGATGAGTAATTAGTGAAGATTAAAATTAAAGGCAGCATAGAATGTGCTGAGAGGGGATGATTTTACAACTGAAGAGTCATTACAGATTAATTAAATCCATATATTAACAATAAATAATGGTTGTGTAAAACAACTAGGTTTTTTAACAGTATATCTGTGAATTAATGCTCCGTCATGTTGTAAAGAGTTTAAACCCAGCTGTATATTACGCTAAGCTTTAAAAAGTTATATCAGCAGCCAATAATTTTTAAATTGCATTATTGCCAAAACTTTAAGCTACAAAACTCTCAAGGTTTTATAGATGGAAAATAGGGATTAAATCAGAAATAACATTAAGAAGCAACATTGATCAGTTAAGAACTTAAACAAATGCTGAACTCCTTGTTTTCACTGATAAACTTTTAGGACAGCACTCACAAAGTAGACAGCTCCGAAGCTGCCATGCCCGATTTCATGTAGGTCACAGAAGACCTCCTCCGGGTCATCTTTGAAGAAGAGGTCAGCCAGCTCGGGATCCTTCGTCACTCCTTTCCGTGTGGATGACGGCATCATGGGCTGGACATGGGCTAGGCGCCGGTGACCGCTATCGCATACACGCTGCCGCTACCGCCACCAGATATCCACGACGGGCCCGGCATTGGCCAGCTAGACCTGGGAACACAGTTCAAAACAACCTCATCAACTTTTCAGGTTTTCATTATTCCATGCAGGTTTTGGGGGAAAACTCAATGTTAAACTCAACAGATGTCTTGGTTTCTTTAAAAATATGCCTGTATGTGTCTGTACATTATTAAGTGTTTTTATAAGCGAGTCCAGGCAGTTGGTAGGTGATTTAAAAAAAAAAAAAAGAGACAGTCATGATGATGAAGCTTTGTCGTGCTGCGCAGACATACACACAAACACACACAAGCCTGACAGCTGAAGTTGAGTCATGGATTCATCACTTCCACACATGCACAGTGTGTAACAGTTGTACATGTGCATGCATTCGCTTACAGCAACACAGGGTGTTGCGTTTTACAAGGCTGCAGCCAGGCCGTCAAGCGTGTATGCGTCCTGGACAAACTGCTCCAGTTAGCTCCACTGCACATGCAACACACACATGTGCGCCGTCGCACGGCATCTCTCTGATTTCAGTCTCTCTCGTTCTTTTTCTGTCTACCATGAAATCTCTCTGCACATCAGCCAGATGCAGCAAGCAAATCTGGCTCCAAAGGATGGCCCCACACAGAGGAGGCTGACAAGACACACAGACCAAGACACTAAGCATCAGCATCATACTAATCCTCTGGCCTTAAAGGGATATAAGCCATCACACTCACCCCAGAAATATCAGTCTTAAAGGCAAGGTTTGGTGCAGTCTGCCTCAGTGGCACCAGATGCACAAAGATGACCGTCCTGAGGTTCTGAGTGGGAAAAAGTTTCTTTTAATCTGATTTTGTGGCCAATTTCCTATCGCCGTTTTTGTGCAGCTCGACCTGCTGATACTAATCTTAGCTCATTTCTATAATAAACAAAAAATGTTCAACTTGCTGTTGAATTAAATGCCCATGGTGAAATAAAACAATGATCTTCTCAAACACAGCCCAAAGTTAGAGAGCCGTCTCTTTATGTCAATGAAAATGACAAAAAAGAAATGAATAAAACTTTTTTGGAATCATTCAGTTATGGAATCGTTACAAATAAAACACGTCTAAAAGAATTACAGCACATCTCTTTCATTCCTTTACAAGACAGGTTATGGGTAACATTAATGCCCTACTTAATATTAAAGAAGCTTCAATTTAATGTCATTAATTTGCTTAACATCACTAAACAAGAGTTCTCAAAAAACGTAATGTCAGTTGCTGGTATTACATTTGTGTGTTTGTGTTTGTGAAAGAGAGCAGATGGAGTTAAACAGTTCAACAGGCTTTTGTTATTTCAAAATGAACAAAATGATAAATCTGACATGTAAACATTCTTTAGCATACTAATCAGGGCTGGTATATAATCAAGTATACAATCTGAGAATTCAGGTCATCAAACGATTCATTAATCACAATTAATTTAACTGACCTTGGGTGGTGGTCAGAGGTCCTGCTGGTGCCAGGACCTCTTAAGTGACAAATTAGAGTAAAATAGTAAAGTTGTAAAGATATCAAAGAATGATACCATCATTTAGTTTCAATATTTACAATTGGAACTTTTTTAAAATACTGTATCATTAAAAAAATCATACTGGGATGATTCTTCTTTTTTAATCATACAAAAGATGCTGCGAACCTTATGAAAACAGATTCCATTTCATCCTTCCCATTTAGATGATGTGAAAATCCTATTGGCAAGTTTACATGTTACCAACATTAAAGTCAAATATAGATTTTATTTTTGTCTCACTAGCATCAGACTAAGCCTAGGGTGAACGTTTGGTAAATAACAAAAAACTTTATACAATCAAGATCCTTGATAAAAAATAAGAAAATAAATAAAGGCCTATCAAGCATTTTTAAAGGTTTGTGTGATTCAGGGACTTAAGAAATCTTATGTAGCAGACAAGAAAGTTGTAAATCACCCAAAAGAGCTTTGCTGTGTTCTCAGTGAATTATTTTTAAAAAATCCAAAAAAAGAGAGAAAAAAAGCTGCTTAAAGCTGGTAAAACAGGGACTGAAGAAATGTGAAAACCACAAACGTGGACATACCTTCAAGCAAAAAAGAACCACACTTTTATTTCTAATGCTTGCATCTTTTTCTGAATGGTATTTATTTCACAATGTGTACAAATGTATTGTCTATTTGCTGACCTGAGGAACGAAGCAGTGTGTCCGTTTGTGTTAGTCTGTATTTGTCTGTCTTCTGGTTGCATCAGCCCCTCTTCCTCTCATCTCTCCTTTTTGAGTTCTCCAGATAGTAACTGGCTCAACATCAATTTCAACTCTCTCCTCATGAAACACACACCCACTGCACAACTAAACACATGAATACACACAAATAGTAATTTCACTATTTGCGAAATTATTATTTGTGTTAAGTTTTTGTTCAGATTTCTTGACAAAGAATGTCAAAATGTGAGGAAGCAATAAAATGAAAGAAAAAAAAGCAAAGTTTGCTAAAGACAGACACAAAACACAGAAGCGGCTTCATCACATTATGTGATCATTAGATGCTTCATCCCACCTGCTACTGCTCCATTCTACTGTCCTCCTCTCCTTTCCTCTGATAAGTGATGCAACTTGGCAACAACAGGTTGTAACACAGGGTAAAGCTCTTACCAGTCCAGTAAAGAATGCCGCTTTGTGTGTGTGCACGTGTCTGAATCTATAAAGAGTATTGTTCTAAAAGAGCTGATTAGGCAAATAGCTTAGGCAGATTAAATCTGTGCTGTGTGATTTATTTACTACATGTGTACTACTACACAACTGTACCAGCTGCCCACAAAATATCAGTGGGGATAGGCATTATTGTATTATCTCTATTGTCAAGATAAAGATTTCCCATGATCAAAATTGTGCTATGACAATGGCAACCCCCTAAAAATGATAGTGTTGTGGGGACTCCATTTGATTGTTTTATTCAGTGTCAAAGGGGAAGTAACATTTTCTAACAGTTTATTATGTTGGTGACTCTATAGCAGTGGTGTCTTTTTGTCACATGGGTCAAAATAATCTAGTCAAAACAAAAGAATTTGGAAAAAAAAATAATAATGAAAATTTTAAATTAAACAATTATATGACGATTTTTTTAAGCTGCCCAACATCAAACTAAGAATGAAATACTTAGGGATACTTAGGGATGTGTGGGGTTTTGTACGTCTGCCATAAATAAAAAGAAGAAAAAAATATTTTGGGCTTGACTGAAATAAATATAAAGAATTTTAGCTTATTCTCAGCAATGAGAACAAGACTTGAGTCAATCTTTTTAGATTCCTTAATATTAAGTTTTAGAAAAACTTAATAAATTAATCAAAAGTAGTTTTGGTTACAACAAATGTAGTCATTTCCACTATAAGTTAAGGAGAATGCAAAAAGTGTGGTTATTAAAAGATGAAAGCTTTGTGTTGTACCTAACACTTTCCAATGTAACAAGATTTTAACTTGTTGGCAATAACTGTGCCAGAAAACTAAAAATAAACAGTCTCCGTCTGCGTCATCCACCGTCCTTAAATTGCAGTCAGGGGCCTCACAAAATTTGTGCCCGGGCACAATTTGGACACCCCTGCTCTAGAGTGTAGTGACAGATGTGTAGCCAGAAACTGTGGATTTGTGGAATAAATACTAAAAAAAAAAAGAAAAACAAAAAACATCAATAAAAGTTAAGGCCACATTACTCATCTTCATTTGGTTTGTCTGTGCATGATTACTGCAGTCTCTGCAATGATCCATTACAGATGATGCAGTATATAAACTTTAATCTGTAAAGAGGAGATTAGAGAATTTATCCCAAAATGGCCTGATATTTTGCATATATCAAACACACATCCAAAACTGTATTTTTTATGATGCAACTCAAAAATAATTCATGAACTTGATGCTCCTCTCAAACTAGTGAAAAAAATAATTTTCAACCGTTACGTTAGATGCACACACAAAATAAAAGGGCCAAAGATTAACTTCAGCCTCATTCCAGTAATTATACATGTATGCATGTACATGAAAGCATCCATGTGTTAAATGTGGGTCAATATGCTCACATAAGACATGCATAAACATGAACAAACATACAGATACTTCCTCCTTTCTAAGCCTCTTGTGCTATACTAATTGATATGCCAGATTGTAATTAAAAGACCAGGTTTATTGTGGGCACGGATTAATAAGCCTGATTATTTAGACATTATGTTGTTTTATCTTTGCTAATTATGCAGAGAAAATATTTCTCTGTACAAGTAAAATTATTTAAATGCAAGACCTTTTAGACAATTATGAATAAAAATTCAGGTTTATTTAAATTATTCACAGTAGTACGGTAAGTTATCTTCATGACAGCTTGAATTTACCTTTAATTTTAGTTCATCATCTTTTCCACTGTAGTTTCTGTTTTTAGCGCTGGCATGCAAATCTTGTACTTTACATTTACAGCATTAGGCTACATTGCTTCAAATATAGTATAAAGTAAGTCTCACAAAAGTTATTAATGGGTTTAGGTTAACTGATGAAATCAAAACCTTTTTAACATAAACTTTTTTATGATGAAGCAGTTGATTGAAAATAACCAACAATAACATTTTATTTCCCACAGAAATAAAAAAGCTTTAAATTCCTCTCAACAGGGCTGCTTACTGCCCTACATCAAGGGTTTTGTAGTTTTCAGAAACAACTACAATACAATGAATGAATAAATGAAGGATTTGATCAAGAGTAAACAGTACTTTTCAAAGATTCAAAGTTAAAAGATAAAAAACCTTTTTTATTTGCAAAAAATTCCATATTGAATTTTGTAAACTTTGATCTATTGCTGCCAAATTTAGAATTTAACTAATAACCAAAAGCATTTATTTTTGTGTTAAAATGCCTTTCATTGCATGTAAAGCACAAACAAGTTCCTAATTAGTAACACAATCACATAGCGAAACAAAAAGGAGGAAACTATCTGATGACAATGTGTGCATTTGAATACATTGATAACTTGGATGCGTAAAAGGCTTCTTTAAAACTCCATCTTATCCCGCTGGTCTCTGGGCTTCATCAGTTCTTTCATGTCTCTTTGCTAAGATTTCCTCTTTAATCTTCCTTTTTCTTAAACAAGAAAAAGAAAGATAAAGAAAATGTTGTTCTTCCTTCATCATTCATTTAATCCATTCCTCCTTCTGAGGTTCTGTTTGACAGTGAGTGTATGTGATCACAGAGAAGCACACAGAAGCATGAACATTAATATTAACACATTTCAATGTACAGAGTGGAAAGAAATACATTAGCACAGATACAGCTGAGATGTGTAGAGAGAACACACAAGCGTACATATGTGCGTCTGCATGCGTGGGTGTGTGTGTGTGTGTGGGTTTGCATGGCCAGGGGGTTTATCAGCTTAGGCCAACCCCCTCCCAGCTTTAGACACAAACAGGAATTAGACAGACTGTGGGAATTCTTACTGGGATTCAAATTGCCAGACCTAATCAGTAATGGTGGGGGAAAAGAACTGTGCTGATGAAGTTTATGAGACTTATGTGTGTCAAAGTGAAAGCATAAGAATTAAGTAATAATCCAGCTCCCTTAACTCCTACCATGGCATTCTAAAGAGCAGGCTTAGGACTTTAAGTTTTCTCTGTGCGTTTGTCAGTGAGTGGTTGGATAATAATAATAATAATAATAATAATAATAATAATAATAATAATAATGTGCACTTTAATAATTCTGTATCATAAATACAGATAAAACATACTGTGAGCAGAGCCTCTCATCTCAGAAGAA
Organism: Poecilia latipinna; assembly: GCF_001443285.1. Classification (NCBI taxonomy): domain Eukaryota; kingdom Metazoa; phylum Chordata; class Actinopteri; order Cyprinodontiformes; family Poeciliidae; genus Poecilia; species Poecilia latipinna. The sequence continues at coordinate 55,761 of NW_015112752.1, read as the reverse complement.
ATCAAAGTCCTCAGAGCGCACTGCGTGTGTGTGTGTGTGTGTGTGTTTGTGTGTGTGTGTGTGTGAGAGACGTATGCTTGCGTATGAATATGTGTGCCTTCTGCGTTACAATAAGTGGGTCAGCCTCGTTACTGTATGAATAATAAAAAAAGTTTATTTTAAGCACAATACCAGCTTGCTAACGAGGAGGAAATTTAAACGCAGTACATGTGAAACAGCTGTTTCAGTATGAATTGTGAAGTTGGCTTATTCTGAGAATTTACACAAATACAAACTATCTGAACGTGTGGAATGGCACAGTCATTTTATTCAAATGTCATTGCTCTACTGCGGTGGCAGAAACTCGGTTATCTTTCTTTCTCATGGTGCACAATATATCAAAATCACAATCATTGTTACAGTTTCAGTGTGTACAAAAGGAGTTTCATTGGTGTAAAAAGAATTTAAAAAATTTAAAAATCAGATTTTTAGATATTACCTAAAAAAATTGTAGACAGAAAACTATTTATACCCATAAAATGTAGAAATATAAATCAGTAGAATAGTTTTAATTAGCACTAGGGCATTGAAGCACTTCTTAAAAATTGTTGTCCAGCTTTATAAACATTTCTGCTGGTATTTTAATGACTTATCTTTGGTTATACCCTTTGCTGTTATCCAAATTAGGATAACAGCAAGGATTTTTTTTTCCTCACATCAAATGTGATATGTTGTAAGTTTAATAAAATCATATTGAACCAAAAAGGAGACATGCTAGTGTTAGCACAGCACTAACTTAAAGTTCGACACAAGGAGCATCAGCAGGAGCAAGAGAGTTTCACTGCAGTTTGACTGCAGCTGTATGATGAGTCAGATATACATCCATTTAAAAAGCGACACATGTTTTGGTTCATATACAGCCCTGATTGCAATGCCTTTGTTATATCACCAACATTTTCAGAGGATAATTATTCAACTCTACTATCTGACTTTGAACTAGCAGGCCATCTGCTAAGAAAAAACAATACACCTGAAAACAAACTTTTATGCCTGCAGAGTCAAGTTACTCGTCCAACTACAGTCTATCTCTCTAATCTTTATTTACCAACCAGCATGTGATTCAGTAGAGCAGGAAGGGTTGCCAACAGCCTTGCACACACACGCAAACACATGCGCACTTGACTTTTGGTCAAATTATAATGATCGCTGAAGGTTCTCTGTGCAGCAAAGACAGATTTATGTTATTGCTCAAATCAAAAAGATCTCAAAAACAACGGATCAACCTCAGGCTTTCATCACTTGATACAATATGGAGTTTATTTAGCAAAACTACACCTAAAGAAAAACAAAGTATCGAATTCTGACTTTAAAATATCACCAAAAGTCTTTTAAGATCACACAACTATTATACTCAATAAACTAAATAGACTACATTTATCTGACAAATAGAAATGAGTGATGTGGTTTTGCAAAATAAAAATTTGGGACACAATTAAGAAAGTGTGCTGCAAAAGCCAGAAGAAAAGATTAACCCTGTTGTGTGTTCGCATTGAGCTTTCAACACAAGGCAAACCAGGACCCAGTATAAGGGTGGCTCATAGCTGTCCTGTTTGTTTATGTAACTGTGCAAAGAAGAGCATTTCTGTGTGAGAGCATGCACCGGTACAAAAACCTTGGTTGGTAAAATGTTTGCTTACAGTGGTGAAAAGTAAGTGACAGGATGAGTATAACAAAGAAAATGAGAGCAAAAGCAACAGAGAATGAGGTGCATGACGACGACTTACCGGTAAGAAACGTGTGACAGGATGTGTTAGCCTATCCTCAGTCTCCCTCTTCTTTCCACTCTCCTCAGAATAAACCCAGAACTGCAGTTTTGTCAGCTTCCCTCATGACTGGAATAACACTGTTCCTGAGGTTTAATGGGGAAGAAGGAAAGGAAGAAAGGAGCTTGTTAGATGGCTCTTTATTACGTACAGGAAAGAAAATGTTGAATGTGGACTTTAAATATTTGTCAAACCAACATTAACCAGGAAAACAAATTGGCACAAGATCCAAGACACCTGTAGAGAGTTATGCATAATAACTTTTGTCTCATAAGTATGTATCGACATTAGAAATGTTGGTGATTTTATGTAAAAATCTTTTAGGATTTGTAAACAGTTTCTTTACAGAACCATTTCCTTGGGACACTATATTTCTCCAGTTAAATTGTATACCGTATATTTTCTTTTGGTGTTCACAACATACTGAATATTCTGAGTCTTTAACTTAAACAACACTGTGTTAAGTTTTTATTGGAGGAGTCACTTTTTTGCTGAGTGAAGTAGATGATAAATATAACTAAATTACTTGTGACTTATTTCTTAGACTAATTAATAAAAAAAACAGTTGATAGGGGAAAAAATGGTTTTTAGTGGCAGCCTTGCTCTATAGTTCATCCAGTGAGACTGCAAAGAGATTCTATGAGCTCATGGAAATGTTTGGCAAATACGCCACACACCAAAATGATGTTTGCTTTCTATTCACTCTTATCAGAGCTGCATTTTTTGTGTAAAACGTTCCTTACGTTGAATGGCTAATAAAACAAGAGATAAGAGTGATAAAAGTGATACTCGCCTTGTGCAAACACATGCAGAGCTTCCATATAACCACAGGATGAGCATACTGTGAAATGACTCAACTGGCATTAAAAATCTCCTTGGTATTTGTCAGTGGTTATTATCCCTTCAGTATCTGCCAGTTACTCTATCAGCTTTTATAATAAAACTTCAGGTGTTATATTTTATCTGGGGGTTTTTCTACTTGTTTATGCTTATTTATGCTGTGGGTCATAAAGATCAGAGCTTCCACCTAAAACCATTTTGCACAGCGGAGGAATGGAGGGGATTTGACCTCTGTGTGCTGCTGAACAAGTTCTTCATGAACCTCCTATTAATGTTCAATGACAGATCACAACAATCTGGACAAACACAACCTTTCGGTTGTTCACCCACCAGCAAGCACAAACAGTATTTCTCCTTCACCCACACAGACGTATCAAATCTGAGCGAGTTGTCCTGACAGAAGAGCGCTGTCAGCTACTGCGCCGTTTTTGTCCTGACAAGCAGGTGGTGAAGCATTCAGTATTACCAGCGAACACGAGCTGACCTTTCCGCAACACAGACTGGCCTAAAAACAGAAACAAACTCCCTACAAGTAGCCCTACAGTCTTGAAGCGTAAACATTATTCAGCTCTGTAATGACCCTGTGACTTTTCTTTGAACTCTGAATAAATTAGATGTTTTGTCTCCTCCTTTTCACCTAAATTGTCACCCTTTTCTTTTGAGCTCTTAGTTAAACCTCCAACCTCTTGCCCGCTCGTTGATTCTGATGGAGCCGTGTGGCAGACTGTGTGCTCAAAGGAACTGTATTCAATAATAAAACAGGGCGATAGGATGGAGGGATGAGAGAGCAGAGATAAAAATGTATTGTGCCCCTTCTGAGAGTCTCTGAATGATTTATAACACAAACTGACGCTTGCATGAGCCTCTGGGAAAGTTGAGGCTGCACTTCTCCTCCCCCTCACACGCTCCTCCCCACTTGGCATTTATGAACAGTCAGTTATGGAAATATGTAGACTATCCATTGAGAAATGTTTTTTTTTTTTTTAATTCAGCTTCAAAAAGTTATAGGTTTCTTACTTTGCAGTTCCAAAATTAATGATGATAATCATTTTGAACTAAAGATGATTAATTATAATTTGATTGCAGTCCAGACTACTTAAAAACAGCCAAGCAAAATGTACTGAAAAGAAAAAGGGAACATTATCAAGGAATTTGTAAGCAGCTTAAAGTAAGTTTAATTTTAATTTGGATGACTATTAGTTTTTTAGATTTTAAATAATAATTATTGCCCTGAATTGTATTTGTGTTCAAGGGCAAAATATCTTACAGCTTTTAGGATGAGGAAAATGAGCTGATGTTGGATAGAAAACAGACTCCAGCCAAGTTTAGAGCTCTTCTGGTTCCAGATTCATCTTGTTCTCTTATTAAAGTTTTTTAAAACATGGCTCCACATGATGCACGCAGTGTTCATGGCTGCTTGGAAAGAAACCTTGGGAATCGTTTAATGACAGTGAAAATGACAAACGTTAAAAAACAATGGTGCTCCAAATTGTTTTATCTATTTTAATTAGAATTTGAGAAGTGAGGTGTCTGATTTTATTCGGTACTTCAGACTCCGTATCCAAATGTTTAACTCCCAGCAGATCCTTTGATGACCGACATGGGACCCTGATGACTCATACTTGAGGCAGGTGGACTTGCACATCGAAGTTAAATATTGCTTAATATAAAACAAAAGCAGAATAATCTGTTTACAATATATAAATTCCCCCTGGATGTAAAAAAAATGATATTTTCTGATACAATGAAGTGAAACATTATGTCCTGATTATCCTACCAGGGCGGCATGGTGTGGATTTTTATAGCAGTGACTCATTTACACAGAGTGAGCTCATGCAGTTTACATCAAACAGGATTTTTACATTCTGGGGTCTAGTCTAATCTCACAGGTTTATGAACTCTGATAAAACGTATGCGATTCTTCCATGCATTCAAATATGCAAACAAAACACATACATAAAAGGTTTACTATTTAGATTAAAGCCAGATATAAGATAACTGTGGTAACTGGTGGACTGAATGGTGAAAAGTAAAGTACTAGGTGGCCCATCCAGAAATACATCTTTAATTCCTAGTGTGGTTTAACTTCAAAGTAAAGACATTAAGTTATTAAATACAAAAAAAAATCTTCTCATTTAAGAAGCAAAATGTTGTCCCATTTGTCCCGCTATATAGCAATGTGACAAACATATTTGTCCACAACAAAAAAGAACACATTAAATTCATAATTAATGGGGCAGCCTTTAAATAAAGTGAAGTCATTCTGATTGCAGAAATGCTTCATTCCTACAGACTTTGTTTTCACCTGAATACATGGCATGTCCTTCAAAACAACAGATAGTAAAGCTTAGATATGATGGATTTTCTATGATGATTTATGCTAATAAGCCAAAGTTTGCCTGTCTTCAGTTGCAGCAAAAACTTAAAGGATTGCTGAATGTTTTTTTCCAAATTGTTCTCAATTTCTATTATTCTAACAAGGTTAGAAAATGTGGTAACACTTTATTTGAAGGGGGTTACTGTTTAAACTTTACCTTTAATAACATAAAGTTACCTAATTTTTAAAGAGCAATCAATAATACTTTTATAACAAATTTATATCAGTAATGATTTCCTGGTTAATGTCAAATTGTCATAACAAAGACATTTTGAATAATGTCAACTTTGTATTAAAAGGGTCATAATTTACCGAATGAGGCTTTATGACAACAGTCATAAATGTTCATGAAGGCTTATTCATGTTCATGACAGGTTTTATTTCATGGTAATGACAGTGTCATGTCAGTCTTATTCACCCCCCTTCAAATAAAGTGTTACCGAAAATGTTTCGTACTGTAGTGCTACCAATATGAACAAGAAGGAAAACATGGATGGTGCTGCAGCCTTCTCTGCTGCAGACATGTCCATTAAAGTAGATAAGCTCTCCATACTGCTGAGCTTCATCTTCCTGACTTGTGACTGAGCAGAGACCCATTTTTTCCCCTTACAGCTAAGTTGAATATCAATCCTAATCCCCTTAATGTAAAAAAAGCTATTTGCAATGATACAGACTTGTGAGGTGTTATATAACATAACAGAATAAGCATACTCTCTGCACAGAAAAGCCTTTGCACGTGAGAAGGATTTTTATACCACCGTCTTACTTTCACATGTGTCCATATAAAGGATCTCAGACTACAGCAGTATTAAGCTAGCTTTGGACGGTGTGTTTGCAAATATCCAGAAGTTATGAAAGGAAAGACCATTTAAGGGGTCAGGTCTGTCACTATGTGAACTTTTAAGAAAAAAAGCTTGCAAATTTAACTCTTAAAGAAAACATTTTTGGTTTGGTGTACATCGTTAAGTTGCACAAAAACAACAATACCACAACTGACATCACAGTTAGATGAATGCTAATGTTTAGTGAATTATTTCCCAAATCATTCATAATGAGCGTGAACAACAAAAAATGACTTCAGTATGTACTCATCGGAGACACCCTTACAAGCCTGAAAAGATGCAGACGATGCAGACATATTCACACATTTAGATCACTAGCTACATACTTTGTGCTAAACAAAGCTGACTCTTTATTTGGGATGAAAGTTCCCCCCCACGGAGAAATCCCTTGAATCCAGATGAGTCGATATGTATGTCCAATGCCTATTCCTCTGGAATAAAGCCTGGAGTTTTCTCTATTAAAGCCATTTATCCTCTTTGGCAACAATCAGGGTTTGTGTCTCTGAGACTTATTTCCCCATCCAACCAGGTCAATAGTATGCGTGGTGTACTGTTTTGCTTTTACCAAGTCCTGCAGTGTTTTCGTCAAACACGCATAATCAATTTCTATTCTTCCCAGATACCTCCAACCCATAACACAAGCTAGACAAATAAAGCATACGGTGTGGCAGAGCAAGAGGCTCTTACATTATTCAGTAGTTCCTCTTAGAATTTTACACATCAGAGAAAGTACGGGATGAAGTGGAGGCTTTTCATGGCTACCACTATGACCGCAAATAGCTACCATTGTGTCCTATTCACGTTCAATACAATTAAACCGAGATAAAAATACTAATTCTTTGAGGTGAGGAAGAGATGATTTCTTTTTTCGTTTTACACCAACTGTTAGTATACATTCACTATCGTTTGAGTTTAATGTTAATTACAATGTGGAATAATTAATAACCAAGTTTCAAAGTGTTTTTGGCAACAGACTGCATCCCAACATTCACTCAATTATGCAAAATGTATAATATATGTAGAAATATGAACTGCTCTTGAAGATGTTTTTGTTCTACATTGGCTGCTTTTACAATGTAGTTTTTAATCTTTTTTAAGTAACATCTGCCTTCCACTAAGTCAGTATATTTATTTGCATGAACACGAGAGAGGTTGTAAAAGCTTTTAACCTACAAGTTAAACAATTTTCCTGCAGAACTGTCGTGATTAGGTTGTGTGCTTATATTTACCCAGCATTTCAGAAAACAAAGCAGCTCTGAGTAAAGAATAACTTATAAGGAAGATTAAAGATTAAAAGAAACAGTACACATCATCATAAAAAAACCCATCTGGCATACCTGACAAACAAGCCAAAGCACTTAAGGCCCAGTTAGCTTACTGAACTTTGATCTGGAATCAAATACTTCAAGTTTGAGTTTCTGATGTAAAGTGGCCTAATCTTATTGCCTTTCAAATCAGAATAGTACCAAGGACCGTTTACTGTGCAGGGGATTGCCAAAAAATGTCACCTTCACTTGGTTTGGTTCACTTTCCCCCTGGACTTTTAGAAATGGACTGAATGGGCTGGATAACATTAGTTGCAACAACTGCTTGTTTGGGGCAGTATCACAACACACTGGCTATTATGAGCAGCAGGAAGGCAGTGAGCTATCCACCACATTGCCTCCATGCAAGGGACAGACGCAGTAGCAGCAAAAAAGATGGCAGAGAGCGAGAGACTGAAGTACCGCTGTGGTTACACAAACAGACCAAAGAACTGCTTGGAAAATCACATGTGACTTCCTCCTTGCAGTTCACTTTCGCTTTATAGCTGGCTGAAGTCTTAAACCTTAAATGTTTAAGAAATAGTATTATAAAATACCAGAGCTAGCTGATAACATTTCAAATTGTAATCTTTATTTCCATCACAGTCTGTAAATGCTGTAAAACATGAAAATGTGGGAGTTTGAGGTTTATGTAACATCTTCTCTCATGGGTAATCATTTTGGCCATTTTGTTCTGAAACTCATGTATCACATGCAGCGTCCCAATTCATTATTTTAAAATCACGACTCCATCAGTGCCACCTCCTCTAAGCTGACTCACTGAACAAACTCCAACATGCACATGTTGGTTATGATGCAAATTGTGTTAGAAAGATCCATCAAGTAATGTGAAGAGACTGGCAGAGAGCGCTCCAACAGACTCACATTAGTTACCGACCACAGAAGACTTGCGACAACCCAAGACCCTAAAGATACTGTGGGACTTGTCTTCCTATTGTGATTAAAACAGTTTGTTTGGTTGACTTCTGACTGCATGTCAAAATGCATTTTAAAAAATTCATATTTTGATAGTAATAATGAAAACCTACAAGATAGTTACATTGGGGGAACTAATACACAAGAAACAGAGTGAGAATTTTACAGTTGAATACATTACAAATGGCATAGAGAAATATTTTTCCAGTCACAATGACTTCTTAGTAGAAAAAGGGAGAAAGACTTTTTGACCTGGTTTCAACTCAGATTTACACTGACCAAGTTTACACACCAAAAAATTTTAACAAATTGGACAATTTGGGTAGTGATGACTTTGAAAGCCTCTTCTAGGGCAATCCATATCATTTGATACAACTGGAAACCCATCTGTGGATGACCTGTAATTTCTGTTTTTCTTATCTAACACCCCAAACAGACTGGATTGTTGGGCGACATCACGGAAACATCAAATAAAATTGGCAAGATACCAGGAAGAGGATTGTGGACCTGAACAAGTCTGCTTTATGTTTCATGTGAAATTTCTGGACACCGGAAAATGACTTGTTCATTTTTTCAGAGACTTTTGTGTTATTCCCGAATTATCATCATCATATGATCTGGTATACTCTCCCAGTGTTTGTACCCCAATCCTGAGAGATGTCTTTACCTTTGGAATATTTTCAGCCACAATTATAATTGATACAATGGAGAATTGATAGTATCATAAGACAGCCTGGGGTTGTTGCCCAATCAATATGACCTCAGTTCCAGCTGAGCTCGGTCATGTTACACACACTGATGGTGACACCAACACTAATCGAAGAGCCTGTATTTTGCTTTCATACCAGTTTAGCTCCAGAAGCAGTCAAACTTAACAATGTGACCCCCAAAGGTCAGGACCTCAGATAGCATTGATATTGAACCCCGTTTGTCCACAATGGCTTTATTTTTTCCCCTAGGGACATTTAAAAATTATAGTACCGTTTAGTTTTAATATGTTTTAAGCAATGTGTACAACATCTAAAGATCAAGATTGTGCATAAATTGAAACTTTTAGACTTATGCAGAGATCAAGAACAGTCCCAGACAGCTTAGTGACCATGTACTGCATCACCCAGCTGCTTTCTCAAAAGGCCATGTAAAAGAACTAAGGTGTTGAACAATGGTAGCAAATCTTCACACTTGGTATATGTTCTGATCAACACACCACACAGTAATTATTACACAAGAGGGTATGGTCATTCATTCAGCAGTTTAGATTCCCACAGAAACAGCAGAACCTTTAACCTGTGTGGAAGCACCAACCAGCTGATGTAGTTTTAACTCCAAGCTTGTGTGTGCTTTTCAACATTTGGGCACCAGAGAGCTGAGTGTAGTTCTCTAAAGCCCAACAGGGTTTTTCAATTCAAAGCAGCAGAAAGATTAACAGAGGCCTACTTCATGGCTACATAATGACAGCAGGGAAGAAGGAAAATGATTACAGACTACAACATGCTACTGCCACTTCTTGCAGAGTTTTATTCACAATAAAATATTTAAAAGACACAAATTTAATGGAGAAGTTGAGCAACCATTAGGTAGTACAGACGGGCGCTTCACTGCTATAAATGGCAGAGTTGAGTAACTACTAAGCCTTAGACGTGTCCATCTTTCTCTGACATGGTGGATGATCAAGGCTTTTTAACATTCCATGATCTGATGCAACTGATTTAGAAAGAAGGTACAGAATCATTGCTTTTTCTCTGACCTTTATCTTTGCATGCTAACCAAGGTTTGCTGAAGTCAGAAAAATTTTAGAACCACTCTGCATGAAGCTAGAAGAATGAACATGAGCTTAGCCTCTCAACTCAGGGAACAGCTTGCAGAGGAGTGAGGAAAATTTAGCTCAATTGTCATCACAATATTCAACATTAATATCCCAATTATAACAATTTCCTGATGTTGTAGACCTGACTGAGATCATTTTATGTGATTACTCGTTGAGCTTGGGAACAAAGCAAAAGTGCAATTGCAGAGTAAAATATTACAAAATAAAATTTTATGCTGTTATATTTTTAATACTGTTAGCAAATGTACCCAAATTAAGCATGAGTGAAGGTGTTTGAATGCACCTTTAGTGTAATTTGACCATAAAAATAAAAAAACAAAATAGGTCTACGGAAAGTTTCACAAAGTATGCACAGTATGCTACCATTTAAATCTGATCTTTGATTGTGGCTGGTTGCTTCAAAGTAAATGAAGTAATACAGCTGCTGATCATTTATTTACCTGCTTGACTTCAAAAGATGCAGCATAATGAGAGAAGCCAAAGCATGCTAAGCTGTATCCTATCTTCACATTTTCTTTCTTTGTCAACTGAAGACAGAATGATCATACAAACTGAAAGATAAAAGACACAGAGAGGGGAAATCTAAGAGAGGAAACCCCCAAAAAAGAAATGCACATCTGGTCCACTGAGTCATTTCCCGTGTGTTTTGTCACTTAGTCTTTTTTTTTTATATAGACTCACAATATAAATTATGTATACCATCATCATTAGGGTTTACACAGTGTAGTAGAGGGCCCATGGGTTGTTAGCTTCAGGATTTCAGTTTTATGTAGTCAGCCAACCATTAGCTTGGGAATTCATTTAGTGTTAGAACTTAGCCACCCTCTTCTTCTTTTAGATCTCATGGATTCATCAAATCCCTGCGACAGACTGGCGACCTGTCCAGGATGTACCCCGCCTCTCGCCCGGAACGTTAGCTGGAGATAGGCACCAGCACCCCTCCCGACCCCACTGAGGGACAAGGGTGTTCAGAAAATGGATGGATGGATGGATTCATCAAATCTGTTTAATTCTCTAAAGAAAAAAAACCCCTAAAAGAAATATATATAAAATACCCCCTGTGGCGGACACTTTCTCACAAAGTTTGAGAGATGCTTTTTAATTTTTCCCTGGAATAAGTCATGTCCAAAAATGTATGACTACATTAGATCAGTGAGGTGTCAATTAAGAAGAATTGCAGATTGGTGAGCTGAGCTGAGAATTACTCAAATCAAAATGGGAAACAAAACTTTCAAGAAATCCTGCCATACATACCAGGTCTGGCTAAAAAGGTAAACATAAGGAAAGCGGTCAGTGGTCATGTTGGAGTGACTAATTTTAGTCCACAAAATTGGAGTTATACAGCAATGGCAAAAAAAAAAAAAAAATATATATATATATATAAAAAAAAAAAAAAATA
>NW_015112752.1:35955-39511 GCF_001443285.1 Poecilia latipinna | reverse complement strand
ATATATATATATATATATATATATATATATATCAGCAATCAAGTTGTTTTAGATCTTCTAATTGTATTGCTACTAATTAAATTAGTCATGTTATTGATCAATTACTACACAAAGGCTGGAGAATTTGAAACCTACAACTGCTACTTGGCAAATGTTATGTTATGCACAGTAACTGGGTCTTTGTTTAAAACTATGAAATCTGAGAGAAACATTTTAGCAACAAACCAAAGCTTAACTAAGTCCAACAAAGTATTGCAATGTCATGTTTTATTCCTGGTCATTATTTTTGCACCTGTGCTGCTCTCGTTCCAAATGTTTGCTTGAACGTTGCATTTGGTTTTAGAGATGTGGGTAAGAAAGGTCATTATGTTCGATATGAAAAAGCCAATTATCATGAAAATTTAGTCTTTGGGCTTTTAGAGTCAAGTTAACAAGTTTTAAATGCCAATATTATCTTGAGTATGAATAAGAAGCACTTAGAAATAATATATTGTGATGCTTGACTATACAGGAGCTGCAGCTGCATGCTTCTGGATGTTACCCACACAGAATCTGGGTTGAGAAATGTTATGTAATTTCATTTTTGACACTGACAAAGAGTCAGCCATATACTATACAATTATTATCTGTTTTATGATTATATTCTGAATAAGCATCTAAAGTTTTAAAATAGCAGCATCACCAACTGAATCATGTTCTTTTGCTCTGCTAAGCATTTGCAGGAGACTCTATGGCCTATCTGACGGAGGCCCAGAGTCCTACCAGGAAACAATAGCTGGATATGGGTCAGGAAGGTCATTGTCTATAAACACAGTGATGGCGTCTGCATGCATTGGTCTCTTTGATACTTTGATGGCTTGATAATTTCACTACTTCATTATAAGCCTTTTGGGATGTTGGCAGAACTGCAATTATTCTAAGGTTTGAGGCCTTCTGGCACATGTGTGTTTCCGTATGTTGCACACTTTTATGTCTGTTGGTGAGAGAGGGCACAAGAAAGAGTGAGGGACACAGTGCAGTGGGGTTGGATGATTTGACTGGCAGAGCTTCCTCCAAGTCATAGTTTAATTGGACAATTGCTTAGTTTAACTTCAGGCTTTTTAGGATGGGAAAGCCATGCAAAACTGTTCTACAATGCACTTCTAAGTGGAGTGGCAAAAGTCCTCACTCTGGATTGTTCTACAGCTTATTTCCCTCAAGCCAATCTCCTATAGTATATTCTCTCTTGCCAATAAATAAAACACACAGGAGAAAATGTACATTCTTTGTTGCAAAATTTTACTCTTCTCTCTCCTCATGAGTAAATTAAACAAACCGTAGTGCTACCAGATCAGGGTAACAACACTCTGTGGTCTGCAAGGAAAAAAAATCTCAAGGTTTGATATTTTCAGAGCCATTAAGGTGATTACAAATGAAATCAGAGAAAGCAGAGAGATGTGAGATGTCACCACAGTTTCTCTATTTTATTGATTTTGTGCTTTCGACCTTTGCCCATCATGGAACATGCTGAATTTGGAAATGTTGGCAGTCTTCTGGAAATCTCAAAGGTCAAATAAAGCTTGGCAAACACTGCACGATATTTTCAGTTGTATTCAGCTCCAGCTCTATTTTTACGATTACATCGCAAAGTTCAGTGATTTACAAAGAAAAAATGAAAGTGAGGAGACACTCACCAAATGCTCAACAAAAACAAACATGCTTCCTTTGCGTTACTTGCTGTTCTCCATCCATCCATTTTCTTAAACCGTTATCCCTAGTGGGATGCTGGTGCCCATCTCTAGCCTATGTCTAGCTAACGTTTCGGGTGAGAGATGGGGTACACTCTGGACAGGTCGCCAGTCCATCACAGTACTGATCAGGAGCTTGTCGTGAGGTGTGAATTACTTTAATACAACACTATGCATAAGCATAATGCAAAAAATAAAATATAGTTGCACTACTGGAAAACTGGCGGAAAATAGGCCAAAACAACTATGTTCTACAGGGACAAACTGTCAATTTTAATAATGCTAACTTCCCTAATAAATTTAACATAAAATGTTACATTTAGTTTACAAACTGAACTCCAAATTCTCTTCACTTTAAAATAGTGAAATTCTCGAATACAATGTGTGCTCCCTCACTTTCTGCACTATCTGCATTTGCTTCCAATGTACTGAATGATTATTGAAGCTTTATGTAAAGAAAACTTGCAAATGGATTAAGATCTTTAAAGGAAAGGAAAACCTTAAAAAAAAAAAAAAAAAAAAAAAGATAGATCAGGAATTGGCCACAAATCTCTGATACATTTCCAGCAAAGAACAGTTCTCATCTAGTCTAAGGAATCAGAGGTATGCAGATAAGAAACTGATAAACTAAGACCAGACATGTTCCTGACATTCAACTTCTTGCCTTCATGCTGTTGCATTTTGTTTCAAATCTTTGATCTTGTGCCAAAGACAGAATCATTTTTCCCCAATTATTCAAACTTGTATTTATCCTGACACACTGGTGGTTGGTGAGAGCATTACAAAATCTCCCCTAGATTCCGAAGCAAATCTCCACTTGACCCAATGAAGGCTGTCCAGTTACAGCATTAGAGCCGCACAGAGCTTGGGCTGAGGCCTACATTCTCTTGGGACTGGGGGGATGGGGGTGGGTTTGGCGCACACTGTGGTAGCCTGACAGACAAGGAGTTTTCAAGCCTTTGCTACAGAGTTGGCCGATAGCGCCAAAAACAAACAAACAAAAGAATCATCCTCAAAACCCAGAATCATTTGTAAATGATCAACAGTCATTGGATAATGCTCCCACTGAAAAAAATAACGGCCTCAACAAACCTGAAAATTCAGTTGGCCAATGAAAATCTTTTTTTTTTTTTTTTTTTTTTTACTTTGTACCTTCAAGGTTGCAGAGTAAAACTGACTTTTTTATAGCTATGAGACAAAGAAGCATTTGTGTTAGTCAACGGTTGCTCCCAAATTAGAGCAGTGTGGTACAGCACATTACCTCATCCCCACTCACATCAGCAGACGTGTCCATCATAAGCATGCATCCTAAGCCTTGCTGACATGCCCAGCTCTGCTAAGCTAGTGTTGCACACTGGAATTATCCCTGAAGGATGCAACGGAAAGTCAGCAGAACAAACAAAATGTAGGGCTATGACATGACACTTTGAATGTTTTTTTAAAAGAGCCCTATTACCAAGTATTTCTAAAAATACTCGCGTCTGAGCCTTTTCCTTCTCTCTGCCGAGCTAAAATAAGCCCTAGATCCGGAGGAGTGGTGGAGGGCAGATATAACACAAATCAACAGTCGCCAATGGTGATGTATGTTTGGCTGATGGGAATAGCTGCTCATAATTCATCAGCATGTTGAGCTAGCCTAGTCATGAAGGAAAAGATAAAGGCTTAGAGATTTCACAACAGTGCTGGAGAGGAGGCAAATGCATCCAAACATGATGAGGTTTCAAAAGAGACAACATTGGAGAGGAAAGAGGCGCGGGGGGGGGGGGGGGGGGACTCAATAGGGCAACCCCGGGACGTGCCACCAGGGAGGGGGAAACGTTGTTTATGAG
>NW_015112752.1:0-32902 GCF_001443285.1 Poecilia latipinna | reverse complement strand
TTGAAACAGAATTGAAAAAAAGTGTAGAGGAGGGGCGAGGGTGGGGGGGGAGGGTGGGGGGGGTGGGGACAACTCATGGCCACAGCTGCAACTTGGCCCAGAGGATTCGAGACATTCTTGTAATAGAGGGCTGTAATGAAGTCACTCATCCCAACTTTCCACACCCACTGCAACCAACTTTTCAAAATGCCTCTTTATAACAAATTCTGAAGAAAGAAAAAACAATGGAAAACAGAACAGGTAATGCTCGAGAGGTGTGATTACCAGGGCAATATTTCTTATTTTATATGGTATAAAATGACAATAAATTGTGTGTTTAAGCCAGATGTGTCAGAGGAGCGCTTGTAAAACGTAAAAAAAAAACAAAAAAACCAGAGGGTCACTACAGGTGATCATGTGCCCCCAAATGGGCTTTCATGAAATAAACTGCAATGAATTCCTTTTCATGTGCACAACATTTTCATTACAATAAACTTCAAAGGATGACAGCTTGATCTTCCAGCTGACCAAAGATCTAAAGCAACTGCTCAGACTAAGACGGTTTGTCATCATTACAAGGTGTTGAGTGAACAGCAGAGGTGGAACAGTCACTTTAAAGGTATTTGATCAGTGTGCATATGCTGCAACACAGTTTCTTTCCCTCTGAGACAACATTTGGAGAACCAAGACTGTGACTCAGGTACGCATCTGCTGCTGGGGTCATGACTGGACCCATTCTACATTTTTCCGATGAGTGGGATTACATTCAGTGGTGCGAATACACTGTTTCCATTAAATCTAGGAATACCATGCAGAAGAAATTGTCTCTAATTATTCATTAAAGCAGCAGTGTTATGTGTTTTCCAGGTATGTGGTGCCATTTTATAGCACAAATATTTTACCTACAGTTGTTATAGAAATGCTATATATATAAAATATAACTTAAGAGATTTGACTTCGTGATGTAACCCTGTGAAACTGGGCCTTTGTCTCTTTAAGAAACTCTTGCTCTTTTTGCAACTCCACCCTCAAGAAGTCATCACATCTCTCCTCCATTAACCCTTTATTGTTTTTACCAGCGTTGCACCGAGAAGCTCAGCTGAGTTCAATTGATGTGCTGAGGTGATGCGCAGTTCAACCAGGAATTGGCTAACTTCTGCTGGCTAGTCTGAAGGAGCTGAGTGAGGAAACACGGGAAAGAGGTGGTCTGTAGTACTGAAGCTCGGAAACCTGAAAACTGCAGTTCCGAAAAGGAGCTTCGTCTTCAAAGGTGATGCTCTGTCCCATCCAGGTGTTTTGCACAACTGAATGGTTGCCACAGGACATTAAAGGACTTCTCAAACATACATGAAAGAATCAAGGCAACACTCCAGGTTTATTTTTGATGAAAGAATAACATTATAACAAGATGTAAAGCTCAAAAGTAAATTTTACATAATACTGCTCCTTTAAACTCAAGAGCATTTGCAGACATGAAACAATATATTAATTAAATGAATGAATTGATTGTAGAATGAATAAAAGACCTTAAAACTACGAGATGATCAATCAAATCAATTACAGCCATCTTTAGGATGGCTTAATATTGCTCTTAAAATTCCTATTACAACAATAGGTGCCATTATAGCTGTTGATTAATCCAGTTACCAAATATATACGCTGGTTCTCCTCCTGCTGACTTCACAAGACCAACATCTTGTAGCAGTGCAGAGTTTTGCTGTCTTTTGAAATCATCATTAAAAGCAGTACGCATGAGCACATCTGCAAGTGCAAGAGAAATTGGGGGTAGGGAGAGCAACATTTTCCTTGTCATCTAAGGCAGCATGCCTATGTTATCATATCACTGCAGAACATTAAGCCTGGAAGCATCACTTTAATATTGATAGGCTCTGGTCCTATCGCATAGATAACCAACACTACTAATACTGACTTTGAAAAATGGAACAAATCATTGTTTTTAGCCCCTAGAAATGTGGATAGAAACAAGTACATTGTTTTCAGTTCAGGTGAAAAACATTACAGTGGCATGATGCTTTCCTATTGTTTATATTTAGAAAGTTAATTAAAATTTGTATCAGATGTGTTAGGAAGGATGTTATTAGGTAGAAAAAAAGAAAGAAAATATTTCCTTTAAAGTTATTGCAATATTTAAAAACTTCCATAATTTCCCTCTTTGACCAATAAAAAATAAAACACCAAAGATTGCTAATAATTGCAGTTAACAGCGAATTTCTAAAATTTAAAAAAAAAAAAAAAATCCATTTGAATATCTTCTGAAGCTGAAATTTTGACCAAGAATTCAGATTTGACATACCATCTGTTTGTATACTATTAAAGCCATGGTTCACACATAACTCTACAAGCTTTGATTTTCAGTATGTTCCTCTATGTTTTCAATGCTTACAACAGAGAAAAACATTTCATCAGCTTATTCTGCTAATAGTATTTACCCTGGTGACCAAGGACAATAATGAGCAAATCCTACTGGTTTCCATCCATCCCAGATCCAAACTGGATCTGACTTGTCTCAAAATAGCATAGGATGAACAATTTTAAGTAATCTAATGATATCCCATCTTTCCACATCCTTTTTTGCTTAAGTTACATGAAGCTTTGCAGTGTCCCTAAGCTTTAAGAAAATTATTATAAATACCTCTAGACTTCAAGAGCTGAAATTGTTTTTACTGAATACCACCATTGCACAAAAAACATGCTTTTTATCTTGTTACTCATCCATTTGTGGTGTCTGTCTATGCAAAGTATGAATGTCAATGCCACAGGCTGCAGTAACCTTACATGAGCAATTTTGTTTTTAGGCTTGCTTAATTTTGTATTAGCCAGTAGGGAAACATTACATTTTTTTTTTATTAAAAGATACTGTGATATCGCTGCAAAGGCAACTCAAACTCGACAGTCAACCGTCTCACAACATGAGCTTAGATAAGCAACACCTGAAACACAGAGGCTGTACGTAAGATGCTAACAATGAGGGTAATAGCGGGGGTGCTGCCTGTGACACCCCAGCTTTGACCCCATTCACAAAAGGGGCTCTCTGGCACCCTCCATTGATGGCTCGGAGGTGGCTCAATTTGAACCTCCCATGATGCCTCACTCCTTCCTTCACATCAACTGAGCCACCTACTTCAGGACAAATTTCTGTCTTCAAAGTGTGTTATAAAAGAGTCTGTTCTTGTTGTAGCTTCCTGTTATTAGGAAGTGATAGATGCAAACAAGGTTTTTTTTTAAACTTGGCATCAAACAGTAACAAAGTAGCAATAACACCATATTGCTTAGTGACTGTGTTCTTATTACAGCTCATCAAAGCAAAAGCATTCTGGTTGCTACTTAATATCCTGGGACACAAGAGATAGTTACAATAACAACATGACTGCAAGTACAAATAATTTGGTGGCTTGGTTTAAACAAGATCATGGAGTTTGTAGAATTATATATGGAAGCCCAAAATTATTCATACTTTTGGCAGACAGGGAAAATCATGCGACTAGAAAATGCTAATGAAATTAAAAGACTATTTAACCCTAAATCTGGTGACTAAAATACTGAGAAATCAACTCAAATTTAAGATGTTACAAGACCTTTTTAAGACCACTATGAATACAATTTAAGGTCCATATCTCCACAGAAATGTACAAACTTTGTTCAGCTAACAAGAAATAAATTTACACTAATCCATGATGGATGCATAAAGCTAGCTAGCTAGCAAAGGTATGTTAAAATGCAGTGAAGATGTGTGGACAAAAGATGTTAAAAATCTTTTAGAAAGGAAGAATATTTTCAATAAAGGCATGTTGGCTGTTCATTCAGACAGCTACAATGAGTAGATCATCAGATAACAGAAAGGTGAACATATGACAACAACGTTGCTCTGGCTTCCCCTGTTAAGCAAATTCTGTCTGGATTAAGAAATCTCATGAAAGTTTAAACTTTTCTACAGGAAATACACATGGCAGTTGCCTTTAGTAACACTAACTTCGCTAATATCTGGCGGCAAAGATGCTTTGAAATATCAACTCAATAATCAAGTCTTTGTCTTAAAGTAGTAAAATTCTGTTACTGTGTAAATCTTCTTGCTCTCTCACACAAACAGCGTGATGTTGCCTCTGGTCGTAATATAAAAAAATGACTGATCACAACACAAAGGTTCATGTGTAGAGGCAACACATGAAATTAACAGTAAAATGGATAAGAATATAAATCTTTGTTTTACATAATCTTGTAGGATAATGTACAAAACAGTATTTGTAGATACTCAGGTATGGAGAAATATATATTTTTTTTTTTTTTATGTTTGGACATTTTAATAGAAATCATCTTTTTGTTCTACTATACCTATTCTGAGAAGACACACACAATTTTGCAACGAAGTAAAATAAAAGATTGACATTTATCATTCAAAATCTGAATCAATACCCTTACTAAATCGGTGATAGAAAAATCAGGCACAGAATCTCTATATTTGCTGTTCTACACTATATAATATGTACCCCAGTACACTGACAAAAATCAGAATAAGACAGAGCAACATTTATTTGCAAATTACACGGTCAAGTTAGGATCATAAACAGTGAATTGTCCTGCATATCACAAGTGACACAAGGAAGTGTGTCACTTTCTGTTCCGACTATCAGGGCATGGTTAAAAGGTAACTAGGAGATATGAAAGGACCCACATAACTGTGCTTTGAAACCTACTAGGAAAATCAGAAACCTCAAGAGGAAGAAGAAAAAAAAAACATACAATTTCCTGTATGTGCTTAGGTAGAGCAGCATCCTTTCCAGCCAACCGTGCACCAGCCTATTATGCAAAGGAAGTAAATTGAGTTTACATTTGTTTTCAACTACTGCAATCCTGTTAAGCTACAAAGTGGAAACAAAACGTCTAAAAATACCGTAAATCAATCTGAATGACATGCAGTTTCAATGTCATAGTGAAGGATTACAGATCTTTCTGTTGATTCCTGTCTTTAACTCCGTGGGCAGGCTTCTTAAAATAAATCTTTACAAATGACACAGTTTAGCTCTGTAACGCGGCTCCTGCTGCCTCTCGCTCACTCACACAAGAGATGACATCATGTTGGGTCAGATTGGGTTTTAGTGCTCAGCTTGCCATCTACATCTGCCATTTCCACAGCGTCGAGCATGCCTAACGTTTTGTCAAAGCTGTAAATTTAAGCAAGCATAAGTCTGTCTGCAAGTGACGACATGAGAAAATTATTTCAAGTACGAAATAACAAATGACGTGCGTTTTTTTATTATTATTGTCGCAGACAACGAATGAAACATTGACCTAAAATTAAGAGCATAAAAATACTATGCTAAACACTGATAAACGAGCGCAGACATATGAACCAAAATGAGGTTCGGGGTCATGTTGTGGCGGACGTTGCTGTCTCAATATCCATTGTGACTACGCACTGATAGTAAAATCTCACTCACAACAAGGCAGGCTACAATGGAAGGTACCACAGTCATTTCTGATCTTACACACCGAAATGCACTGCATGACAGTGCTAAAATTACACACAGGACAAGTTCCCACAACATCCAGTCGCATTGTCGTCTTACAACCCCCCCTCAGCTTTACACTTCCACTACAACCTGTCACCCGTTGGCTCAGCGTACTCACCCCCTCCAAAAGGAGCAAACCAAACACCAAAGCGTATTCCCTCGTCAGTTCCAGGTGTAAAACATGCACATTTCGGCGTAGCTTTTTTTCCTTATATAAACATAAATATATTTATGAGCAGGTGCAGAGAAGCGAGAATGAACACTTCGTTATGACCATTAAAAAGACAAACCTACGCACTTTAAACCCAGCGATGCTGGTGTCTGTGTTACCTACTCACCACCTCTGAGTGGACTGGCGTTCAGACAACAAGCCGAACTAAAACCAAAACGACGGTGACCATCTCCAACTTCAATGTACTCAATAGAACCCACTTTTTTTTTTACCCTCTGACATTTAGCTACAGTAGCTTAGCCGCAGACACGAGAGGAAGTGTCAGTTCAGTTTGAGAGCGCGAGGCTTTAGCGCAAGCTGTTAACTGACAAACGGTGGCAACATCAAAGGGGGGAAAGCCGCTCACCTTTTGTGAAAGTCGTCCAGGTTAAAAAAGAAAAGAAAAAGATAATGCGTACTTCAGAAAGTGTTTAGTCCGACTTTGAAGATGTCGGTGCGACTTCGCGAAGTGCTGTCAGTTGGTCTAGACTTCCTGAATGACGGAGCCGCGGGAGAGCAGAACAACCCCTCGCTCGTGTTTGACAGTTACTTTGACAGGCAGGCGGAAATAAAGTTGCCTGCTGAGGGGACCGCTGGAGGATGTGCGCTTTGGGTTTCTTTCTTAAGTTTTTTTTTTTCTAATATATTCATACATTATTGAGATGGTCTGTGCTCGTTTAACAAGATCAAATGCACATATTTTAGCGTCAGAGTAAAGTTGCTTTAACGAAAACAAAACTATCCCTCCCATAAAAATAAATGATCAGAAAGCTTGCTCCTTATTTTCTTCGCAAATCATTAAAGATGCATGACCTGAGTCATACCCGATTCTGTTGCAACTCCAGGAAAGAAATAAAATATACTCGATGCAATGCTGCCATCTGCTGTTGTAACTTAAGTTTTTTTGTCCTCATAACGAGGAACTTCAAGTAAATATCCATGAAATAACTCAAGTAAGAGTAAAAAAAAGGCCACTTAATTTGTATTAAAATTTTAAAAACCTGTATTCAGATTAACAAAACCATTACGTTTTCTGCATATTTGTATTTTAAAGGTTGCAATTTAAAAAAGGAAGAAAAAGAACTGTATTTAAAAACTTACTATTAACTATAACATCTTAAAATAAGGAGAGTCAAAATAACATCCAGGCTCAATCTGAAGTTTGAAGCTGGTGATGTGTCTTTTTTTTAATCACACCAAACTTGACAGTGATCAAGCCAAATTAAGTTTATTAAAAATGTGCTGATAGTAACCGAGCCATGTGAGTTTGCCAGCTCTTTGAATGAACGATGTGACCCAGTTTTTCACCTGAAAGCATTATTTTTCGTTAAGAAATGTAGGTAAATTCTGTAAAGATGTGCCACATATGGTAACAGTTGTGATGTGTGCCTTGTACAATTAAATACAGAAACATGACCTGCATAATCAAAACTAGTATCAATATCAGATAATGAATCATTTGAGAACCGACACAGTTAGTTCCTGTTGGTAGCTGAGCCAAACTATTTGGATCTCAAAAATGAAACGGAGTTCTCATCTTCTAATCGGCATTCTGGTCGTTTACATAGATTCCAGCGCTCTTGAAACAATTAGTAAATATATTATTTTTGTCAAGCGTACGTTGTTATGAAACACAGTTTGTCTTATCTTAAATTAAATTATTCAATACAGTCAGTGTAACCCTATATTATTTTATTTTTTTACATAAATTGTGTACAGGCATATACGTGGACAGCTTGGCATATAGAGGTCCTGTCAGTTGTAGGCGCAGTTTCAAGAAGCCTGCAAAACACAAATCGATTGTTTATTTCATGTTTGTTTACATCCACACGGATAAATGGCTTCCACTTTGATTTCTCCTATGGTGGATTATTACAACGACGAAGAGGAACTCGATAGCGTGGATGACGATGATGACCGAAGTTTCAGGGGAAGAGACTCAGAAGAAGGTAACGTTTAAAGGAATCCTCAGCAACACATTAACTGTCGGGCTCCGTCTAGTCTTTGGAAAAGAAACGGAAATGAGCGGTTCTTGCAAAAATGTAGCTATACGCATCTCAAACCAGACGTTTCAAAATACTACTTTTGCTAATAGGTGTTTTAAATTGCAATGTGTGATTTGGTTTAGGGTAAATTTTGCCTTTAGTTCCCATAGCTAGTAATATCAACAACGACTTGTTTGTACAGTAACTCGCTAGCGTGCCCTTTCAAACTATAGACTCCACCCAGATGATTATTTGCAACAAAAAAGTGGGTGGTTTTCATGCTTTAGACAATTTTCCTTCAGCCGCATGTTTTATACTCGACAGTAAGAACGGAAAACCCATTCAGGGAATTTAGACGGTGAGCATTTAGATAGTGTGTAAGTTTATTAAGGTTATTTATAGTAAAGACATGTTTAGCGGAAATTTATTTCACTGTTAAGAGATTGGACTGGAAATGTTTAAACATAAAATATCAGGAAAAATATGTATTTATTTTTGTTAGAATGATGTGAAATTTCCGTATAGCAAAGACTTAAATCCAATAAATACTGATCAGAAAATATGATGAATGCTTACGGACCAGAAACTTGACTTTTCAGTCTTGTTGCATTTTAATAAAGATGAGAAAAAACGTGTCCTTCAGTGTTTGATCTGGTGATCACTGAGATATTAACCTCAGCTAATCAATCTCAGTTAGGTTAGTGTTTAATTCATAATAGGTATTTATTAGATATGCAAGCTTCCCCCCCGCCCCCGACTGATTTTGAGGTCTCGAGTTGCTGATTCTGATGGATTTTGTTGTTTTTTTTTTACTCCCTAAAGAGCTGTAGTACATAGGAGGACAAATGAGAGAAAATGTACTGCAACGTTTTTATAGAGGCATGTGTCCTGAACCAGTAGCTGATTTTTGTTTAACTCATAAAAGTGTGTAGGTGGAATTAGATGCTGTTGGTTTATGAACTGAAAATGTTGGGAGTTGCTAGTTTTGTTGCATTTAATCAATATGATAAAGCTATTGTACAGCATTCAGAGCATATTAATGAAAAAAATACTTTCCGATTTCGTGCTGAACGATTAGTGTATCTTTAATGTATTCATAGGAAAATAAAAAAAAATAACTTTAGGGCATTCTAACATACCATTTGTTAATGCGTTGTAACTACTGTATCACCCCGTATGAAACTTATTTATCAATATATGTAATAAGAAGCAGTATTCAAGATGGGGAATATTACGGGATAACTTTTTTCATTCATTGCCATATTAGTGATCATTTATTTTTCCCCTCCCCAGTAGTTTTTGCTCATGATAAGCACTGATAATTAGGCAGCCACTGAGCTCGGTGACGTTAGCTGTGAGCGCTGACAGGTTGGCCCTGCCTGCTGTGTCCACTGCTGTGCCCTTTTCACACTCCTCACTCAGACCAGACGGATTGCGGTGAATCTCTATTAAAGCAAGGCAAGAAACAAAACGAGGCGATGACAACACTACAAGGTTCGCTAGTCTTCTGACACTGACTTCCAGACGAACAGCTTGGTTTATTTTATGTAGTTTTGCTCCTTCTGGCGTGTTTCTGATGTCCTTGTGAGCTACAGCCGGGTTACTCTTCTAACAGCAGACGGAGCTAACTTCAGCTAGCACACAAATGCTAACTGAAAATGAAACTTGCTGTGTCAGCTTAACTTGGCCTTTTTTCTTTCTTTTCTCTCTGTCTTTTGAGATAAAAACTAACCGATTCAGTTCGTCTCTTGTCTGTAAACTTTGCTTCTGAGTTTGACACGACGTTTAGCATCGGTGAAAAGCGTTAGCGTCTTTTTTTTTTTTTTTTTACCGGGGGACTGACAGCACCACCACTGAAATGAGCTGATAATCATCCGATGCGGCAAATGCTAAAAGTTTGAAATGACATGGAATGTTATTGATAATGTCGGTTGATTAATCTCACTGAAATGCACTTCTGGTTTTATCCACATTCACATTAGCCGAACTTTTTCTCGTGTTGTTTCACAAATGTGGACGTGATCTCCCATTCAAACACATCCGAGGGCATCCTAAGAAAGGATGTTCACCATTACCTCACTAGAGTCACGCACGTTCTTTAATCTGCCTGAGATAATCATAGCGAACATGCTGACAAAACTCCTGAAATATGTGTGTTAGTTTAATTTAGAGTTCAGTATTTTAATTCAGTTCCTGTCATTCTTGCTTCCAGACACAGAAGATGCAAGTGAGACAGATCTTGCCAAACATGATGAGGAGGACTATGTGGAAATCAAGGAACAGTAAGAGAATTATCCTTTCTTGCTATAAATTTAGGTTAAAGGTTTCTGATTATGATCTGTGTCATTCATTTCTTTGCAGAATGTACCAGGATAAGCTGGCCTCATTAAAAAGACAGCTGCAGCAGCTGCAGGAAGGTAGCAAATAAAGTTTTTATTTTCAGTGAATGTCAGAAAACGAGTGCATTTTATCTACATTTAGTTACATGATAATTACAATAACCTAGACACAATGTTGACCAAAAGAAAGCTTCAAATAAGTACGCCTTCTTGGTCAAAAACTGAAAAAGAAACAAACAGCTAAATATGAGAAATAATAATCTAGTCTGCCTTTTGTTTATGAATGCTTACTGTGTCTGAGCTGCTGACTGTGCTGTTTGCAGTTGTGTAGCCACACCAGCTGCTCCCACAGAGTCCTTTGAGTTCAGACTGAAACTATTGTTGAATGTGTTGTGCTGTTTTTGTTGCTTTTTGAAATGTAGAGTTTGTTCTTTCAAAGCTACAAAAGTCCAAGGTTCAGTCTTCCTCAGAATGAATTAAAACAGCCAGTAAGATGAGGGATAACACAGAAAGACAGAGTTGTGATTTATTTTTCGTCCTTGCAGGTACTCTGCAGGAATATCAGAAAAGGATGAAGAAGTTGGACCAGCAGTACAAAGAGAGACTAAGAAATGCAGGCAAGAGCACGACACGTTTTGATGTTGATGCATCCATATTCAGAGCGGGTTACGTTTTGGAGTAATCTGTACTTTAGTGGGTGTTTTATCTGAATGTCCACCAGGAGATGAACCAGATCATGTTGAAGTAATGTAGGATGAGTTTTTCTCTTAAAAGGTGTGAAAAATGTTTTCCAGTCACAGCAATCTAAGTTTATTAATTGGTCATGTAGAATGCATTCTAGCTCAGATGTGATTTAGCATTTTTATGATCTTGCTGTTAGACAAGAACATTATATCTCCTGCCTGGAGAATCTAGTTCATCAGGAAATTATTATTGTCAGTAATAGTTCACATGTGGAGAACTTTTCACATGACAGTAAATATGCAATATAAAATATAAAAAATGTGTGACCTATCCCAGAAGAATCCAGATCAGCTGATCTACTCCATCAGAGGCGGCAGGTTGATGCAATCGGCATCCTACAGCAACATAAATTCATTTTGGTTCTCAGTAGTTTTTAGTTCATGAATTGCTTTTGATCCAAAATATTCTATTATTTTCTTTGATGGAAACGTGATTAATATTTCACAACAAGAAAACTAACTATGTCGATCCATAGAGCTTTGAGCTTGATCACATACTGTAGATTGAAATTAAGTGTGATCTTTTTTTTCTTTTTTTCTTTATAGAGTTGTTTCTTCACCTTGAGGTAAGTAGATTTGATGGAAAAAAAAAAGGTTCTGTATTTTTATTTTTCCCTTCAGTTAAAAGGCAGGCGTGGTTACTGTCTGCTTAATTTCTGCAGACAGAACAGGTGGAGAGGAACTACATAAAAGAAAAGAAGGCAGCGGTGAAGGAGTTTGATGATAAAAAAGTTGAACTGAAAGAAAACCTAATCGCAGAGCTGGAGGAAAAGAAAAAGATGATTGAGAATGAGAAGTTAACAATGGAGCTAACAGGTGGTAAGGAAACATGAATACGTTTGTTAATTAAGGATTGAAATACCGGTAAATAAAATGAATATTTTGAGTGAGTTTGGACTATAATATCCAGTTGTCAGGCAAAAGTAACAAACATGGAAAATCCAGATTTCTGTTTGCTTACAGTTCTCTCAAATACTTTTCAATGTCAGCATTTTTCTTGCATTAAAACTTCAATCTTCTGTGCTAAATGAAAAGACAGCTAGAAGAACTGATTGTTTTTAAACTAATTTGTTAGGATTTTCCAGTAATTGAAACAAGAAGTGATCTTTTTTGTACATTAAAATCATTTTACTGTAAAAAAAAAAAAATAAGATGCTAGGTAATTGTTAATACTGCTTGAAGAAAGTAATTTTCAGAAACTGACAGCAGTTTTCTTTTTCTTCTGCACCTCTGCTAATCTGACTTTTGATGTTCCTTTTCCTGGTCTTGACATTGCAGCTTGTAATTTGGTTTTGCAGACGGTGTATTTCACTTTTCTTCACTTCGACCATTTCGATGGAACTTGACAGCTTGTACGTTAGAATACCACTGGTTACCTCAGAGTACAGCAGCAGCAGGATAGATGAGTTTCTGATAGCATCACATTCAGCATTTTTTATCCCGTTTCATGACATATTGACTTAGATGAGATGGTTCCATATAATCCAGAATACATTACTATGATAGGAACTCAAATCTCTAAAGAGCATTAAGGAAGTCAGATGAATGCAATCAGAGCTGGCATAGTTTAGAACAAGTTATGGTTGAAAATGTATAATGATAATATTATTATCCTGTTTTCTGTCATTAACAGACTCGATGGAGGTGAAACCCATTATGACGAGGAAGCTGAGGAGGCGGCCCAATGATCCAGTCCCAATCCCTGACAAGCGAAGGAAACCAGCACCAGATATCCTTCCCATCAACTCTGTACAATTAGCTACATAAGAATATAGGTCCATGTATTAAAATGCAAGACGTGTCGACCTTGACTCTTCAAACCTCAGCTAAATTATTTATTAACAGATGATCAGATAATGGAAGACCTAAGAACCCTTAATAAGGTTTGTCCTTCTGTTTTCGCAGAAGTTCTAACATAAATTTTATGTGTTCGCAAAATTGATTTCAAATAATTTCATCACTTCTTTTTTTGGTTTACAGCTAAAGTCACCGAAACGACCAGGTACGTCAGAACTCATCTTCAATGGCTAATATTATTTTTAAAAGCTTTATTTTAAGGGAAACGCTTGATATTCATTGTAGGGCAAAACATTTTCCATCTAGATTTCTTCTGATTTTCCTTTCTTGTCCCATGTCCATTTCTTTTTATCAAACATTTTTTTAAATTCAAACAAGTTAAACCCGAATAAAGACAAAATTAAGTTTTTAAATGTTGTTTTATTATCAATTGCAGAATTGTTTTAGTTCAGCCACATTTGAATTTCAATGATTAATATGGATTACAAATCATGTCCCTCCATGTCAATAATGGCTTATTTTGGGTGTCAACTGTAAACCCAACTGGAAAAACCTTCATTATGCAGCAAATACTGGCAATGTCTGGGGGGAAAAGGAGAGGCTTTCTACCTGGTTGGGTTTTATGTATTCCAACATATGAAATGGAAGGAGTGAATGTGCAAGACCTTGGTACAAAATGAGGATTTTTATTCCCATAATAGCATATTAAGGGTCAAGCAAAGCATACTCTTGATTAAATCAATTTCATTGTTGGCCTGACTAAAATTTATTCAATTTGGAACAATCAAAAAGAGAAATTGTTATGGCTTTTCTTAACTGGCTTCACATCCAGTTAAGAAACTGAGGCCCCTCAACAAAACCAGATACACAAACCTGCTGTTTATATAACTGATTTTTCTGCGTGTTTGTAATGTTTCTGGTTGTGTCACCATGTCCAGTGTCTCCTTCGTCTCCTGAGCACGTCCCCTCCGCTCCCATGGAGAACCCCTCCCAGCGTTACGAGGCCCGCATTGAGGAAGGGAAACTTTACTATGATAAAAGATGGTGAGATTTTATCTCTGTCATCAGAGAAAGCATGACTCTTTGTTTGCTAGGATGTAATTTAAGTTGCTCCCGTGTTACATCTGCCACCACTAGATGGCCCCATTGCTACGTGTTTGGTCTTCAACGCACCTACTGAAAACTGCATCAGTTTTTACTGAATGTATACCAATGCTTGAATCAAACATAAACATGAAAACCTCCTCTTGGGTAATGTGTCTGCATAGCAACCAGTGTTGCACTCTCCTTTGATTTATATGCAAAGATAATAAGGATCCTTGGCCAGACTCAGCCCTGACACCCTTCTGTTTGAGAGTGGAGGTCTGAATCAGAAATGTCAGAACATCTATTCCTTTCAAAGGCGAAGAAGATAATAGAATTCTGCCCTATTAGCTGCTGCCGTAGCCACGGAAAGTTGAGAGGAGCAAGTTGTGAGGTGCGAGCTGTATCCCTTTGAAGGCGAAGTCTCATTTATTCGCGGCTGAAGAAGACGTCGACGACAGAAAGCTGTCTCAAAGCGCCACAGGGAGATGCATGCATCATTATTCTTCAGTAGGCTCTTAATGATCAAATATTTTCAGCACCAATCTGTTTCTCTTGCTCCGCTTTGTCCGTTGACAGTTTGGAGCCTTTTGGAAAAATATCCAGACTTTTTGTTTGGATGTTTTAATCCAGTTATTTATTTGGTGCTTTCTCAGGATAAATGTGGTTTGTTTAGGTTGATGAAACTACTTTTGCAACTTTTTGCTGTCTCCTTCCTTGACTACGACTGAGTCAAATTGATGTTTTTTTTGTTTTTTTTTTGTACTGGGACAGGTACCATAAGAGTCAAGCCATTTACCTGGAATCAAAGGATAACACAAAGATTAGCTGTGTCATCAGCTCAGTTGGGACCAATGAGGTAAGTTTAATTTATTCATGTTATTACTACACTTAATTTTTTAAGTTACATTTGCTTTGTGATCATTAAAACCTTTTTTAGTACAAGAATGACTAATCGACTTTAGTGTACCAGTCAGTGCGATCTACGTGATTAGCCCTGCTCACTCCGTGGTTCAGTTGTAATTTAGGTCAAATGCTAATGCAGATTTCTAATCTTGTCATTTGGCAGCTCCTTTGTCTTTAACAGCTGATGAAATGCTCTGTTCTTTATGACTAACTGAAGCTATGGGTTTTAAATGAACAAGGAAAATTTCAAATCTAGGGCAGCCTTTATAGCTGAGATGTAAAGCGTTGTCGACGGTGGTTGGATTGTAATTTACTTAATTTCTTGGCTGATTAGCTGAATTGGTTGCATCCTTTAAACTTGCAGGTGTCGGTAGTTAAAAAGCAACTCTGCTCCACTGTTGTGTTATGTGTTTACTAAAAGTATTTTTTGTGTGTGAAGACAATTTGCTCCAAAAAATGTACTTTCCAATAAGTTCATAAAATTAGAAATGAGCCTAAGTTTATGCATTTTATTCATCATCACCTACATTATACCTATATCAATTTGTATGATTTTTACATAAAGTAACATAGTAAATTAATGTAGTTCATATACTATGAAAATGATTTCAGGCTAATGTCAAGTGAATACAAATACCCACCAGAAATGACTAAGATGAATCCAGAAAGGAAAGGCTTTGTTTGCTCACCATGACTCAGCTTGTTGAAGCACCTTTAGCAGCATCAGTCTCTCCTCTTGCTCTGGCCATTCTACTTTGCTTTTCTTTTGAAGAATCTTCACTTAATGAGTTACAACAACATTTAATTTCCAATTGGGATCATTAAATTATTTTGTAATTGAAATCATCACCCCTCCAACACAGTGCTTGCTGTGTCGCTCTGTGTCTTACAGTCAAGATACTTTATTATGGTTTCTCCTCTGTATTTGCAAATTAATGTCAGGCTATCAAATCCTACTTGAAAAGAACTGGCTTTTTAAGTCAAGCTTGTTGAGTCTTTATTATTAACATAAGCGTTAACATTGAACATGCTAACCTTCTTCTTCTTTGGCAATTTCTCTGAACCGTGCACTCTGACCTTGAGAAGGATTTGCCAGATCCTCCTCTCCTGGGAGGATTGGCAACTACCTTTTCTGAGGTCTTCTTTTTTAAACCCACAGCTGTATTCTACATACCAAGACACAGCTAAATCAGATGCTTTTACAGTTGTGGTTTCTCTCAGAGATGATTGATAAAACTGTGGCATTTGATGATCAGCATCCGGCCAATATCTTTTCTCTTCAATTCTAGGGAAGCAACAAAAGTGAACAAATAATTTTTATTTTAGCGTTGTGATATATTTAGGAACTAATACAATTTTCAGTTTTTGTAATCTTGAGGTTGATTCTTGAAATCAAGTTTTTGTAATCTTGAGGTTGATTCTTGAATCGAGACCAGACTATTTTTATTTTATTATATGATGTAAAACCCAACTGGACCGTGGTTTAGTCCTGCTTTACCTTGACCACTAACCAGCACTGTAACACTAAGACTAGGAAATGTAACTTATTTGTAGTTGTATGCCTGAACAAAACATGATGTGCAGATATTCACTACATCCTTTCATGACATTGATAAATGACAGGTCTTCCTCTCCTTCTGTGTTTGCTGTCCAGATTTGGGTGAGGAAGACGAGCGACAGTACAAAGATGAGGATCTACCTAGGACAGCTGCAGAGAGGAACATTTGTCATCCGTCGACGGTCTGCTGCGTGAAATGTTCCCCGGCTCCGCCCCACCCAACCCCATCTGTTCATTTATCTGTCCTGCCGTTTAACCACCAACTCACTCAATCATCCACTCTCTCCCTTGTTGGTGCATTTTCAGTTTTACCATGTGGCTTTTATTTGTACCTAATATTTTCATACACACTACCCCAATTTTCTTAATAAAACATGAATGCAGAGTTTCAGAGCTCTTGTTTTTGTCTTTTAAGGCGCTTACTGGTTTCCAGTATTTTTGTGACTATGTACCATGTTTTTGGAACCAGTTTGACTTTATCTTTGCTTTTAATACTAAATAGTTAAAACACATTTTCCAAAATGAGCAACTGTTTGCCAACTGAATCTGCTGTGTCAATTTTAACAGAGAAGGTTGTGAAGAATTATTGCTTGTTGGGTATGACCCGCCCACCTGAACTAGTCGTTTTCAAGAATATCCCTGTTGGAATGGTAAACAAAAACTGCTTGTTGTACAGATGCCTACAGTATAAGTAACTAGTTACATTTCCAAGTGGATGAGAAGAAGGAAATCTGGGCCTCTGCTTAGGCTGCTGCCTCCTCGACCCAACACCAGATAAGGAGAAGATGATGGATGGATTGCCACTTATACTGAACCTGTTTTGTCTCTTGTAAAAATATATTTTGTCATTTCATGTCACATTCTCTGTATGTAAACAGTCTGGAATAACTCAGCTGTGTTGGCATGTGGATTTCAGGTGATTCACTTATTTTTGTTTTATTAAAATAATTTAGCTTTTTAATAATTTTAAGAAGGGTCTCTGATTTAATGATGGTGTAATTCTTGAAGTGAAGTATTTTGTGCCAAGACTAAACGACACGCCTTAAGCAGTTTTAGTTACTGTTTAATGGTTGGAGATGTGTTTCAATTATATAACTAAGTAAATTGACATTTTGAAAATAAATTTGATTAAGAAACACACCATTTAAAAAAAAACTCGTTTTGGCACTAGGATGAGGTGGTTTTTTGGACTTATCAAAACTGCAACGCTTTATCAGCATCGCACAAATCACATGACCAACATCCGGATGTTGCCACTGGCGCAAACCACGAAGAAGACAGGAAGTTGGAGGATCATGGCGCAGCATATTTTTAATGTTGCAGGAACACGCTTATTCCTATGTGATTTTAATTGTTTCCCTTTTTTGACGTTTGCAGAATATTGACAAAGTTTAGCAAAGTGCAAACGTAGCTGTTGACTGACCTCATTATAAGGTAAGCTTAGTTTTGTTAAAATAATTGATAAATTAATCTCAGGAACGTGTTCAGTTGATCACTTTATCATCAATAAACTGTTCTGGATGTACGGAGGTGACAGGTGAAACACTGAAGACGTAATTCTAAATCCTCTACAGTTAGTCTTATAATCATTGGACAGCTTAATTAAATTTATCACACATGCGAGTGATAAACTACTGTTGTGTGGTGGGGTCAGAATGTCAAACTAAACTCATCACAAACCTTGGCTATGTAACGGAGGACTGTTTTTACAATCAACTAAATTTACCACAGGTGGGCTCAATTTAAACTATTGAAACTGTTAAAGAATTAGAAGTAGAAACAGCTCAATTTTGAGCTTTATTGCAGATTTCTTGGTTTTCTATTTTTTATATGAAAAATTGATATTTGTTTTTAATTTGCAAAAATCTCAAAAGCATTATTTCCTCATTGTCATATTAGGATTTTTGTGTGTAGAATTTGTGGGAAAGGGATTAATTTAATACAGTTTGTAATTAGAATAACAAAATGAGGAAAAAGTGAAGACCAAACAGGTTCTTTGGTCTGATGATCCTTTTCCTGTCCTCAAATATTACATAGCATCTAGAAAAGCTCATTTTTTGTGTAAAGGACAAGCATTTGAATATATCCTTCTAGCTCAGTAGAGAGAGAATATTTTATTGGACATCACGTGGACTTGACAGCGTCTCCATATAATCAATGTGACCCAGTCAGCTCACAGCTCCTGTCCAGTCATACAGCCTCTCTCAGCCATCTCTCCACTTGGTAAACAGCTGAAATGTTTGGCATTCAGCGCAGGTCTTTGCCAGCTGAACAGCCTGCCATTTCCTTCCTGTGTGTCCTATCATTTTAACCGGATGGCATGTCTCACTTTTCCTCTGACTTAATGACGCTGCCGCCTGGCAAGAAGGGCAATTATTTTCCACACCACACAAAATGCGAGGCTCACGTGAAAAGGCTCGCTGTCTGGAAGCCGCGAGGTGTGATTGCTCAGTCTTTGGTGATGATATGAAATGAGCTGATAGTCAATGTGATGCCTGTCTGCTTTCTTTATTGCATCACTTGCCTCACCCTTGGTTAAGGGCACAGTAAAATTCACTGATACGAATAATGTGACGTATGTTGGGGCCTGGATGTTGTTTTTAGTCATTTTAGGCAACACGTTTCAATAGATTTAGCATTAGGAGCTGTGACATAGTGGAGACACAATATGATCTCATTTCAGACTCAATGTTTATTTCCAATTTTGAGCAAAATATTTTGATGTTTAAATATTGAATTGTTGTTATTCTTTAAATGTTTTGTAATATAGAAACAATTACCTTTTTGTGCCAAGAAATGATTATCTTACTCAGCTCCTTCAGACTAGTTGCCAGCAATTAGCAAACACCTGGTGGAACTGTGCGTCTGCTGAGCTCATTATACAAGCTGCTTCTCCATGAAATTCTGGTGAAAACGTTGTAAAAGGTTTAATAGAGGAGCCATGTTGTGACAATTTCCTGAAGGCAGAGTTTCAGAAAGAGCAAGAGTTTCTTAAAGAATGCATTAAATTACAAAGTCAAATTTCTTTTGAGTCATATTTGATTTGAATAACATTTTTATAACAACTGGAATGATCATAATTACTTGATTGTGCTATAAATCGGCACTATTCCTGGAAAATATATAATACTGCCACTTTAAGGTGTGGCCTTCAAAGGTGCATCTATTCTTCTCAAATGTTGTGAATTAACCTTTTTAGGGAGTATAATGCCATGACTTTTTCATACAGGCCTTTAAAAATAACTCAAACAGGAATTTTAGTGGATATAAACTTAAGAATTTGAAGAAAGTAATAAAAATGCTTTTAAACAGCAGAAGCAGTTAAATACTAAAAGTTACATGAAGGAACCATGAAACTACATAATGCTATTACTGAGGCTCAGTTGCAAAATTATCTGTATCTTTACCAAAAAGCTTATGAGCCGATGGTAAGATAAGGTTTACCCAGAGTTGTCCAACTTGACCAATTCTGCTGTCTTATTATGTTCACACTTAATAAACTGCAGCACTGACACTCCTGTCCAAATCCATGCCTTTTAAATGAGCCGTCTCTTGCTCTCTGGGAGTGTATAACACCCACACGTTTACTTCAGGTAGGTGTATATGCTGCTAGAATCAATATGCTGAGTAAGCAGGGGAGACGGGAGGAGCAGTTAAGCATGTAGGCAGTCCTCTGGTGATGAATCTATTTTTCTCTCGCACACTATCTGTTCACCCGAGTGTGTAAAACTCCAGCTGACACTTGCCATGTGCAAAACAAAAGAAGGGATTTCTCCGGTCCTCAGTGATGAGAAGTCATTACAAAGCCTTAGCTGTGGTTTCAGGTGTGTTGGTAAGCCTCACAGGAGCTGTTACTCTTAGCCGGCTGTTGCTTGTGTGCTGTAAAAAGTCACCAGGGGCATCAATAGAAAAATCCTCCTCAAAGTCTCCCACCGACTCCAGCTCCAGTAGCTAACTCCCTCTTTCATCTCTTTCCTCCTGTTTTGAGCATTCGGTGCACTGCACGTTAGCACAGTGATACACGGCTGCAGGAAGGAGAGCTGCATCTCCCCCCGTATTATCTGCTGGAAAACGAGTTGGACCCAGGCAGATTTTGATTTGCCTCCGGTGGGCAGAATTAAATTGATGCCATGTTGGTCCTTGGGAGTTCTTTGAGCATTTGTGTGCGCATGCAAGTTCCTGTTCGCCCAGTTTATCAACCTCCTGCAGGTCTGCAGTGGGAGAGGAATTCATTTAGAATGCGAGATCCTCATCTGAGTGTTGATATTTGACCTGAGGTTACGGAGGCGAGCCGAAGCCACACTGAGTCATTTGGTAACTGTGGCCAGAATTGTTTTCACCTTGTCGTCTGGTGAATGTAGCTATTGGATTTTCATACTCCAGCAGGAACTTTCTGGAATATATTTACGTTTTTTCATCTGGAATCCTGAAGTTAAATTGATAGAGTAAAGTAGCAGCAGTTAAAAATTGTTTCTCTTACGTATTTGTTAAAATTGTAACTATGTTGTGACAGTGTAATATGAGACAATCTGTGGAAAGATCAATCTCCTGCCAGTACTACATTTTCCATCTGGGGGTTAACGCTAATTTGGTTTTAAACACCCAACATTGTACGACTTCTGTTTTTTAGGCCTGTTCCCATTTTTTTTTTCGAAAGTAAACTCCATCTTCTTCTAGCTGATCTAATCCCATCACAATGTTGTGATCATTTCAAACATAAAGTTGTCAAGAAGCTTCTGCTCATTTCAAATTCAGGTCAATGAATAAATTCTTCATACGCTCATAAAGTATTTGTTTTTTGTCTTTTGATGTTGTGCAACAAAGTGTGCATCAGAGTTAAATAATCCATTTTGGAAACTGCCAAGGGAGCTGCTGATGAGAATAAGAAGTATTTTAAGAAGTTTTTGCTGGATTTGCCCCAAAAACTGCTCTCCTTCCAGTTTGATCCTCCACTTTTTCAAAACAAAACAAAGAAACAAACTTAAAAGAACTGATTTCAACTTCAGTTGGAGGAGCTTTAACAATAACTGTTATGTTGTGAAAAATGTTTCAGTATGTTTGAGGTTGGCATTGTGCACATTAAATTTCCTGTTTTATTTCCCCGCAGCTTTTTGTTAACTCAAAGAGAATTGGCTAATGATGATGGTATCATTTTAAGCTCCTGTTTGCTGATCAGTTTTAGCTGAGAAGGCGTCTGAAAAGCCTTCTCTTCATGGTTTTAAAGATGGCCGCATTATCAAACCAAACCTTCCAATGAGAACACCGAGTCCTGATTCAGCTGATCATCACTTACCAACAGTAGAGCAATTACTGATCCTGGCATATGAAAATATTGACTCCTGGTAACATTTACTCCCTGCAAACACAGTTGACAAAAAATACCTAGAAATGACTGTTAAAATTCAAGGAAAACATTTTTGTTGACAATATAAAAGTGAAACTTTTTTATGAAAATAAACACTATTTCAATCTGGCCATTTCAGGAGTCTCACGGTTCTTAGCAACCCTCTCATATACTTAGTTGTTCAGTTGCTGTGTCAGTAATGAAAATAATAAAAACAAACAAGCATAAATCCCCACTTAGCTGTCCATATTGAAACACCATCCTGCATATAATTTTGAGAAGGCGTTAATTAAATAAGAGCAACAACAACAGTATTCTTTGCAGAAATCAACTGGAAGCAACTGTATATAACAAGTTTATCACACAATTTCTGCATTCACAGGACTCCTCAAGGTGCTCCGTCACCTAAAGAGAGGTTCCTACCTTGAAAAGACAAATTATGTCTTGCCTTGTGAGAGCCAGGCAAGCATATAGAGGACGGTGCATACAAACAATTTATGTCCCCTTCAAGCGGTCCTTTATTTTATCACCGCAACCTTTAAAGAACAGAAAACATGTCTTCTCCGTCTCCTGAGCTTCATGAATGTGGGCAGGTAAATGTTGATGTGCTCACATGTTTGACAGGTACATTGCTTAACTTGTTTGCCAAAGGCTAGATGAGAAATCTGGTGGACCACTAATAATATAATGTGGTTGGTTGTAAACACCAGCAGCCTGTAGTTGTCTTGTTTTAATAAGAACACTTTACCTCAACAAAATCTTGACAGTTTCGCAAACTTACTTCAATAGCATGAAATAAAATTCAGTAAGTAAAGGAAGTTTAGAAAAAAAACTTATACATACGTCATTGAATTTGAATTGTTTTGTTCATGCAGAAAAACAGAATTTATTTGTTTTGTAATGTTGCAGAATACCAGATTTTTCTTGAATCATGTTTTGTTCAAGGCTGTTTTTTTGAAAATCTCTGATCTGTCCCTATTACAATGAATAAAAAGTATTTTTACCCTAAAATATAGTCATCAATTGAATATTTTTTAGGCACCTACCTACCGCCAAGTAAACTTAAACTGTTGAGCAACAATTGTAGGGAAGTTAAACAGCAACTTAAGAACTTTCTTTTTTCTAATTTTCCCTTAGATTAGAATCGAGCATAACAACTTTCACCTAAAAAGCAGAATAATTGGTGCTGTGCTCTAAAACCGATTGATTTGTTAGACGTTCGACAGTGCGACAAGTGAAGCACCATGGAGCGGAGAGCCATATGCACTGGTCAAAGTTCAGTTTGCACTGTGACACATAAGCACACATCCAACAGATACAGGGTGTCTGTGAAGTTGTCCTAACTGAACAGAATGTAGCTCATCAATGTGCAAAAATAACTTCTGCACAATCCTGTTGCGATCATGGCGTCATCCCCAATGTTCCCCCTTTCTTCTCTCACTGTAGCAGGGTCTGGTTTTAACATGAAAAGGCATCACCACAGCTGTTAGTACTGCAGTTTCCACTCTCCTTAGTTACTTTAGGAACTGTTTATTTAAATAGGTTTGAAAACCGACCTGTATAGTGCATGCATGCTGTCCGGCATTCACCGGCTTGCCTGGAGCACAGCTACAAATGAATGGTCAGCTTCTCACTATCTTCTTCTAATAATGCTAGCATAGATAGCGGTGGCACTGTGAACTTTTGACCCTTTCCTTCCACTAATGCCTTCCACCCACCCGGATGAACATCTTGCTCCATTTCAGCGTTATTAGCTCTGATCGAGCTTGGAAGTTTTTTTCTTCGTCTTCTTTTCTATGAAAGTGGGAAAAAAGGAGGGGAAATGGATGTGATTAAAGCCCATTGATTGTGAGATGTCTTCACAAGGCATTGAGGGGAGCTCTGAGTGCTCGCCAATGCCTCATTTGGAGTGGAGAGGAGGGGATAATGGATTCCGTCTTGTCGTTCCTGCCTCTTTTTTTAGCGGTTTGTGACAGAGCTGGGATGTCATCACTTTGCGCCGTTGTTGCTTTGTTGCGAATTTCTCCTCAGTCCTGAATTCCTACTGCAGCTTTGCAAGCACATTTGCTGACAGCAAAGTCTTGCAAATAGGCAACAAAAGACATATACTGCTGCCAGAGATTTAAGCTAATAAGGAGAGAAATTTGCCAGAGTATGATATGATACCTCTTCTTCCATTAGCTTTATTAGGGCTGAGTGTAAAATGACTTCCAATTAGTTTCCTAGACAACATACTGGCTCTGCATAGTAATAGTCTTTGCCTCTTGAGTTTCACTTTATTTTTTTGCACTTGTCAGGAAATTGTTTTCCCTCTCCCATGGCCTTTCAGAGGTAATTTTGTGTGCTGCAATGTCTGTGCTATCAAGAAAGGCAATTTGTCTCTTCTGTCTGTAGCCTTGCATGTTCAGAGCACACAAAAAAAACCTCCATGAAGACTATGTGGATTTGTTTGTACCTACAGTAAGGATACCGTTTTATTTGTATTTTATTATTTCAATATAAAGAATAATTGTCATAAATAATGCTGCCATAATCTTCCCATGAGAGATTTGGAAATAAAAAGAAGCACAAGGACTTTTTGAGGCGAACACCAGGCAGTCAGCATGCCTTGCTGGAGATGCCATGTCCCATGGAATACCGCATCTGTTTCCATTAGGTCCGATTATTGCAGCATCCCATCGCAGAATACATAAACCAAGCTCAGGTCTTACAGGTGTTGCATGCTGATGTCTTCACCTCCATTTGCCACAGTCTGAGTAATAGTGAAGCAAAATGTCCAATTCATTGGAGAGTGAAATGCAATCACAAAATTTCTCTCAACAGAGGCGCAGTGCTCAAACTGAGATATTTCTGGAGATTGCAGTACAGCGGCTCCAACAACGCCGAGTTTTCTTTATAAAGAGAGTTTATTCTCTACAGGAGTCTGTATGTAACTCATACAGAAAATCAGAGGAAATAAAACTCCCCCAAATCCCTTTAAGCGGGAAATGTTATTGAGGGAGGAATTACGTTTTATAAAATCTTTCCTGGAACAGAGTTTTGCTGTCAGTTTGTGTGGGATTGGAAAGAGCAGTGCTCTCAATTTAGTCAGAAACCTTTTGCAAATTAGCAGAAATGGCCACCAACAGTCAAATATTGTAGTCAAGTATTTTTTAATTCAGGATAAAAAAAAGTATATAGAATTTATTGCAATACTTTCTGGATAAGTGAGGAAAAAGAAGTGTATGGGACACAATCTTTCTTTTCTTCCTTGAGTCCTTTCTCCTGTGTCTGTCCTTTTTTTGCTCCCTTAGGTCTCTCCATCTTTCCTTCCTTAATTTAATAAATAAAAATTTTAGTGTTCGACATTTTTAAAGCCCCAGCAGATATTTGATGCAAATATCACCAGAAACACAAAAATGGAACAGGACTATTGATGAATATTTCTGAGTATTTCTGGTGATTTGGGATCACTGCTATCCTTAATCTCCTTTAGTCTAAAGTTTACAGACACCAAATATGCCTTAAATTACACCAACACTAATTGCACTAAAGCAGAAGCTAATATCCACATTTTTTATCAGACAACTCTGCTCTCCACTCTTTGGGCTGCAGCCAATGAGTGCCAAGGAAAATAAATGTTGCTTCTAAACTGGCTGCTTTGCAAACCCCAGCCAATAGCGTGTCACCTAGCATTGTGCTTCTGCATTGTAGCTTACCAGGATGCATTTCACTTCAGATATTTTTGATAAAATCTGTGAACAAGAGACTTTTTTTTCCAAAATGTCTTTGCAAATTCTGCTTGATTCTTGTCTTTCGTTAACAAGCATCTCATTTGGCTCAGGATTTCTCTCTTGGCAGTGGGGGATGGTTATTTACAATGCACACACTTTACGGTAAGCTTCATAGCGTAGCTTCCTTCGCTATCAAGTTGGTGCATTACATACATCACAGCTAAACATTAGAGATTGGGTAAAATCAGAACCAATCGTTTAAATCGGAGTCCATTCTTCTAACAAGCAATTGTTTCTCAATAGCCGTGAGTAAAGACACTATACGAAGCAAAGCGTAGAACAAGGGGCTCTTTAGTCCACAGGACTCCAAAATGTTTTATACAATATATTCACTCAGAAGAAAGACTACCATACAATTGGCACCACCGGTCCATCCTACCACCCCCAGCAGGTGAAGTGTCTTGTCAAAAGGACTCTACAACTGAGAAAGATGGTGCTGAACAGAAAGTGTCAGCAATGCTGCAAAGCTTTTATTATCAAAAAAACAAAAAGAAAATTAAAAAAACATTGCTATGTCCTTGACTTGCCAAGGTTAAACTGTTTTTACACTAACTTTTTTTGCAATTACACACCTTGTACTCGAAAGCACAAAAATAAATAGCACCTAGCTGTGTCTATAACTGTATGTAACTAATATCTGCAAATAAAAAGCACCCAACATCAGATCCCAGACAGCTGCAGGTTCGACTTTATAACCACTCTGGCATTACAAATGTTTCCCAGAGGCTCTTTCTGGAGGTCTGATTGACTGAGGCAATATTTAATGACGCTGCTGTGTAATGATGGCTGGCATGCAATGTTGCTATTTATATGCAGCAGAGACACCTACCTTGTGTTTATGGCATGAAATATCAGTGGTTCTCCTCTATTCCAAATTATGTCTGCTGCAGCTTGGCAGGACAAAACAACAAAGCATGATTTTCAGTTATAATCCAGTCTGAAACATGGTGTTTTTAATTAAAAACCTCTTTGATTGCTTTTGAAACTTACATTTTTTTCTTCTCTTGTAAAATTTTAAATTAAAATCCATACCTTATCATTTTTCAGGGGCACAGCCACCTACACATTTTCAAAGCAATCTGGACTTTTCATATTTAACAAAGTAAAAGAGCTTTCTTTTGTGAGAAAGCTCTTATTTTGTCAGAAATAAGAGCTTCTAAATCTAAAGTCTAAAGTCATGGAAAACAACTGAAAAGCAGCCATGGTTTCTTGAGGAGTCCAGCTATGCAGGAAAACTTGGTGAGGTTTTTGAAAGTGAATATGAGTAACTTTTCTGTAGCTCACAAAAATAACATTTTCTGATCAGAAATGTTTCATATAAAATTATTATGAAATAAGTCTTTATGTTTAATGGAAGAAAACATGATGTTGTGTCAGTGGGACATAGCACAGCCTCCAGCTCTCATGGACAACTTTCACAGAGCTGCAAGCCTGACCATCAAAATAACAAAAGGTATCTATGTAGGGAAAAAAAATTAAGTATGAAAATGTATTTCACCATCCATAAATATAAACTATCCTACTGCTGCAGCTGCTATCTGGTTGTATATCACTATTTTAGCTTCTCCGATACGCCATATGTGCAGCATTAGCTTGAGGGAACTTTTTAGAAACGCGTTCTTATGTGAAAACCGTGTAAGAGTTTATGGAGGGACATGTTATCTTTAGAGTACAGGTTTCGACAGCTACATTACTGCGCTGCAGTTCAGTGCTCTGGAGTAAAACATGGATTGATTCTGTCATAATAACCAGGGAGTGGTTGTTTACCTGCGTGTTGTCTCGCTCCACTCTCAGCAATCCAGTCCTGGGAATTAAGGATCAATGTTCCTGAACATCAACTGCCTGATTGTTTATTATGGTTATGGTAATCAAGTGTTCTTCTTATCTTTCCTTTATTGATATTTCAAATTATGAATGGGTCGTAGGAAGCCCTGCACCTATTTTGAGTTGTCTTCTGTGTGACTCAAGCAGCACAGTTGTTCACTCAATAAATAAAGGATTTTAGAAAAACATGTATTTTAACTCAGAAAGGGTTAGAACACCCTTAGCCATAATAGTTGCTCTTAAGCCCTTTGATTGAAATAACTTTTTTGAGACACTTGAGACATCAACCTGGAGACATTTTGTCCCACT
This sequence comes from Poecilia latipinna, assembly GCF_001443285.1. Lineage (NCBI taxonomy): Eukaryota > Metazoa > Chordata > Actinopteri > Cyprinodontiformes > Poeciliidae > Poecilia > Poecilia latipinna. The sequence continues at coordinate 5,523 of NW_015112752.1, read as the reverse complement.
CCTCACTATTAACAAATCTTTGAAAGGTTTCTGGCGTCTCCAGCGCCACATGTGGCTCTTACAAAACCAAAAGGAATCTTTTTAAACACAATAAGAAATGGCCATTTCAGTAGTTTTCTGTAAGTATCGACAACAGGTTCTTAAACGTAAGTGACTTTGCTCGTCCTTCTTAATTTTCCATGTTTATTAAAAATGGTTACCTCATTCATTCATGTAATGAAGATTCATTTTGTTCAAAAATCTGAAAATAGGAATACATTTTAGCTTAACTGTGTCAGCTTTCATTAACATTTTATGCAGTACATATTTAGTAAATTGTTTGACTTTATGGATTCACTGACGAGGCGATTTCTCTGGTTCTGTAGTCAGACAGCAAGATGCATCATAAGAACAAAAAATAATGGTTGAAAGTGTGCTATTATTAGTAAATTACTGCCTAAAAAAGTAATTATTATATTTATATATAATTTTTATTTTTAGATATACTTTTACATTTACTTTTCAGAGAAACATTAACATTTTGTGTTGGGAGTCCAGAAAAATCATGGAGCTTAAATACTGATGAGGATTTTTCAGGAACATATAAAGGCAGAAACCACCTTCTCATTTCTAAAACTATACAATATTGTGTGTTTAATTTATATGTTTTTTCTGGTTTGATGGCTGGTCATCATGTCTACACACATGACTTTTTTGAAGTCTCTGCTTGTCACAGAAATGAAAGCCTACTTTGAGATATTTAATTATGTGGGAGGAATGAATCAAGGCCTGCTTTTCTTCAATAGTTTTTCAAAGCAACCATGACAAGCAGTCGGTGCACCACAAGGTTTTAATTATAAGGTGAGAAAAAGTTGAAGTTTATATGGAGTTCATACCTGAAGGTTTTTAGGTGCATACCGTTACATAAAGAAGTCAAAATCAGAACGTCTAGACAAAAGAAAATACAAACTTTTCAAGGTTTTCTGGTTCACTTTGTTGGTAAAAAATATAATCTTAATCACAAAGTTAAAATTTGTAATGTTTTGTTTCACCATGAGAAAAGAATTCAGCCTGTTTGTGTATATTACAATAAATATTTAAATACTTTAGAGTATGTAGTTTAGTATTGAAATAAATTAATTCTGTTAAAAACTTGGACTTCAGGGAAACATCAGGAAGAGCCCTAACTATTTCACATGATGATGTGTAATCACTATTAGACTGCATCTAATAACATATTACAACAACCAATAATTAAAAGCTTTGTAATGCACAAAACAGCTTTTGCCCTCTATCTGACCCTAGGGTTATTGATTATTTAGTTGTGGAGAACTATTGATAAACTATTACATCCTAATTGGTAACATTAGGGAACAGAGATGGACTTTAAACCGACCCATCTCTGCCCATCCAGGTATATTAGAACACCTTTAGCATCACAGTGTAGTCTTGGTCCGGCTGTCCTTCTCTAGATAATAATGTTCTTGTCCAGTCAATAAGAGCTGTTTATTGGATTAAGCTAATTTCCTAGGAGAAAATATTCTCACAGGCTGAATGATGGTTATTGAGTCTGAAAGCCACTCTGAACCTGCTCTTCCTCTTCAGTTTGAACCTGCTGAGAGGAGGCATTTCAGACGGCGTATTAATCCAAAGCCTCAAAAGGCTTTCTGATAGGAAGGACTTCATCAGCAATGGCAAAACGCAAAGTCTGGTTGAGATGCTGCTTATTTGAAAAGATCCCACCGCTCAATATCACAGCAATAAATTCAAACTTTTACCAGCACATCATGAATACTGCATGAAAAAGATAGCGAGCTGTAAAACAGTGAGAGCCCCTTTCCAGACACCTTGCTAATAAGATTCACACACTAGATCGTAAACTCATCACAGGCAATGAAATTTAAATGAATGCAACAGTAAACATGCCATCCTTCACCATGAATTATGCATGAACCTGTTGAGGCCAGTCCACAACATGCATTATCTCATCGATTAGGTTTGTGTTGCGTAAATGAAAGCCTACGAATGTTTCAGAGGTTGTCCCTTCATTATGCTCTCCACCCTGGGTGCAGTCGCAGTTCTGCATGCGTGTACAAACTGTGCATTAAGTGAAAATTGTCTTGAAAATTAAGATGATTAAAGTTGCAATTACATACAGTAACCAGTAGAGGGAGATTGTTGCAGTTTCTAAAAGAGGCCTGGTTGTGTGGAAATCTTCAGCTTTTTCAACCTACATAAAACTTTGCATGTAATCTGAAGAGAAGGATTTTTGATAATTTGGTAGATTGGTAAGTAGAAAGGAGGACCAGAGAAGTAAATACTGAATACTATTAAATAAAGAAGAGTGCCTTACTTCCAGATGGAAGCAGGGAAAATCAATTGGTGTACTGTAGGGCCGGCAGATTCAGTGTTGAGTTTGATGTGGATGATGTGAAAGTGATGAGTAGCTTCACATACGTAGAATGATGCCCAGATTGATGAGAGGGTTAGCTCTGACATGCAGCTGAATTAAAATGAGCAGTAGAAAGTCATTTAAAGGAGGGGAGTATTTACGAGGAAGATCAAACCAGGAAGTCAGTAAAATATTGCGAGCACACTTCAGAGAAGGCAAATGTTAGGCTACAGGCGAGTATTTATCACAGGGGAAAAGAATGCTCTAAGACGGGTTACACTGGATGGACAGACAATCTGGAAAATGCAAACATCATTGCTGGTCTTCTCATTGTGAGATGCAGCACTGAAGTAGACGGGCTCAGACTCTGGGGGAGATGCACAGAACAAAGAACAACAGCCAGAGAGGGAACAGAGGGAGAGAGAAATATTCACGGACATAACACTGAACCACCGTACAGGTTTATGGATGCAGAACTTCAGAAGCCAATAAAAAACACACTGCTTGAGGTAACGATCAAACTTATTTTACTGTAAGTTACATAGAGCAAATATACCACTCACCTGCTTTACAGACCAGAGGGAAAACATATTCCAGCAATACATAATGTGATAAATAAGATCAGTACTTTTGATCTCTCTGGGAGTCCTAATAAAAGTACAGACATTGACAAGCTGATATATAACCTTTAAGTCATTAATTTACCATGCATGCTCAATTCTTTCAGGAAAAAATTGGGAATCATCCACTTTTTGATAAACTCTTCTGATCATTTCATTGGTCTTGAATTGCTTAAAGTGACTAAGTTGTACATATGACCAAACTATGATCAGATGCTGACTTTATTTGTTTAACGAAAATGTGCAAAATCACAATTAAACACGATTATCTTCATAAACTTGCATTATCTGTGGTTGTTCTTCTACAATAAGGGTACTGAAAACAACATGTTTAGATAGGCCACATGAAGTTTATTCTTAAGTAAATAATTTAGAAGGTTACAGAATAAAAGATTAAACATCTGATGGAGATTTGTCAATTCTGTGTGGTAAAGTTGCTGGGTCATGCTGGTTCCTGTACGCTCCCATCACCCTTTAGCATTTCCACAAACTGAGCACGCAACATTTCCCCACACAAACAGAATTCATTAATAAAAAATATATATTTTTATTTATTAAAAAAGTATAGTTAAGAAAAAGAAAGGAGGGAGAAATATTTTTGAACTGTATACACATGAACTTTGACGTAGAGGATTGTGTATGATGTTGAATGTGTACAGGGTAGAAAAAACAAGAATGTAAAAACGTGTGAAAAAATGCAGAAGTAGTGGCTACCAGTGCTGCAATACAATAAAGTAATTTGATGGTGATTTCTCTAAAGAAATGCAAGCAATTCCAAATAATGTATTGCACTCATATTCTGAATTTATTAAAACTTCAGTCCCAACATTTCCAGCACTGATAGTGCCGTGTGTAGATCTAGCTTTGTGAATGCTGTGTTAAATCCCAATGCCAATATTGAAATAAGAGCATATGCTAAGTTGGTATTTTCATTCACAAAATATGAAAATATATTAGGCAAAGCATAAATGAAAGTGCTATAAAAGTCAACAACAGTTGGGAGATTAGAAATGCTGTTTTTCATGCTTTTTAGTGGGGCCCCCAGAAGGCATGAGAAGGATTAAATGTGTGTATGTGCAATTTTATTCAACTTTCACATAAAACATCAGACCCAAGTACTTCAATCCATTTACCTTTATTTACATGTTTTGTTTGAACCTATGAGTGAAATGTTAATTTAGCTGGACAGGCCATCCATCTGTCCGTTTTCCTTTGCTTATTCCAGCTTAGATCACTGTGAAATTTACTGTTACTGAAAAAAACTTAGCATAATAGACGGCTAAAAAGCCTCTCTATTGTAAAGATGAAAATAATGGCACTTCAAAACTTGCATATCTGGAGAGATATAAAACGGTTAGTGCCAGTCTAATGTGGAACTGCCGTGGAGAATTAGTGCAAATTAGTGCCACAACATCGGCTGATAGAAATTCAAATTAGACTATTTATTATTCTTTCTTCTTGTTGCATATTTTTTTATGAATTTCCAGTTATGGGCCATAATATATTTATCAAGTGTTTTAAATATTAAATTATTGGCAGTTTAAATGGAAAAGCCTAAAACTCTTTAGTTCATGTTAATGTTGCAGTTCAGGGAAGATCTATGCATTTGCTGGAACGAAAGTCAAATGAAGGACTAAGTTTGGCTTTTGTTCCAAGGTTTCAAGCTGAATGTTTGGAGAAAACGTCTTGCATACTTTCCAGCCTGAAAGCAAGAGCTTTGTGAAGTATGAGAGGTACTTAAAGCGTTTCAACAGGAGGAAGAGGAGCACTTCTCCTTCCTTGAGCTGAGGCTCTCTCAGTAATTGCAGCACCTTGGACAGCGACAAGGGTTTGCACTCAGAAACTGTTTGTAATGTATTTCTGCTTTGTCTTTTATAACCATCCTTTCAATGCTGCACATGTCATCAAAGCACAGAGATGTGTTTGAGCTGCTAATCAATAACCGCAGCATACAGTATATTTGCAAACGGTTCTTTCTGTATTGATTGTCTTTATGTAATATTTTATTTTCCTAATTTCTTACAATTTAAGATTAAGAGCGTTTCGCTTTAACAGTCAAAAGATAAAGTTTGCATCTTGTATTATTGCCCTTATTACTGGATTTGGTTTTTAGACATAAATGCAACAGATGGTTTAATCAATCCACACACGCCTTTATGCTTACATCCACCCACATGGTTCCAAAAACAATTTAATCAGCCTTTATTGCAAATCTGGTAAACATTCTCTTTGCTGGTAAATTAGCAACCATAAAATACTGATATAAATTACCCAAAACAGCAAGACAAGAGTAGTTTCATACAAAAATCTCTTAAAATAAGAGTTTCAAGAAATAAGCTGCTTGAACAGTATAAAAAATAAATAGCAAGTAATAAAGGTCAAGTTAGTTCTGAAGTAACGACAAAGTCACGAATTTACCTTAAACTTGGGTGTATGCTAATTTAAGTTTCAATGAAACAAACAGAATTTTGTATTCCAGAGGAACCGATATGAACGTATGTATCAACTTGATCAGATCAGACACTGGCATTA
>NW_015112751.1:790366-815987 GCF_001443285.1 Poecilia latipinna | reverse complement strand
ACACATCTACTTCACCCTCATTGACACTAGTTACACACCTGCAAATACTGTCTTTTTTCCATCAGGTCACCTGTTCATATATATGTTATAAAGGAAAAAAAAAACAGAAGAGTGGTTTGTAATAAGGGCATAAAATGGCAAATGGTATTTTAACAAGTTTTCTTTGCTCTAATTTCTGTTACTGATTGATAATGACTGACTCAGGGTTGTGACGCTCAGCTTGCAAGCCAGTTTCTGCTTCTGAAGTAGTTAGACCAGGATACAAACTTGAAGGATTAGTTTTTTGATTTGAGATTCAATTAAACTATTATCAGTAAATACTAGGTCCCTTACACCTGTTAATTATGTCATATTGCCCTGAAATTATTGAGAAGTGAAAATATCCCAAAAGGGGTAACAGGCTAAAAGTGGGGTCAGATAGACCACTCATTTTAACAAATTAAAAAAGCAAAAAACAAGAAAACAAAAATTCCTATGCTCATAAGAAACAATGCTATAATAGTGAATATTTAAAGTCTAGACTTTCAGAAGAAAAAAGTTGTTTGTTTTTTGTCATTTCTTTCTCAGACACACCAACCCCTTTGCTAAAGTTGGGTTTGCAGAACTGCTGGCTATATCAGCCATGAGATGAGCTGATCCACCAATCCAGATCTATATACTTGGGACTGAACTGAAAGATGACATTGATTTCTCCTTTTAACTGCGTGGTGCTATTTTGTCCCAAAAAACAGCCTATATGTGCAATTTGGAGGTATGTCATTTGTCTCTACTCAAAAGCCCTATTGTAAACAACAACACGAAATATTCTATTTACATCTCTTTGTACTGCATATGTTTAGCTAAATTCTATTCATAATTTCTATTATGCTTACAAACTGCTTGATACTTGTAATAGGTTATATTAGTCTTCAAAATTAAACTTTGTGCTGTTTGGTTCAACCAGAAGTAGAATTCCAGTTTCCCAACTTCAAATGTCAACGTGTCCTTGCCCCAGACATTCTTACTAAATTTCTTTGGCCAACCAATAATTAGTGTTTCTACAAAGCCTTAGATGTGCTGTGTAGTTACACTTCAGAGACTAAACATTACGAAAGTGCTTTGAGTGGTCAACACAACGAGAAAAGTGCTTCATAAACACGCACCATTTACATCACTATTGTCAAAACTGATCTTTCCATCTTTCACTTAACTGATTATCTTGATGAATATTTGATCACATTTCACAACGTATTTCTCCTCTCATGTTCTTTGAAACATGGCGTTGGGGGGGAGGGGGGGACCTCACAGCACTAATATATACATTGCTTTAATCATGCTTTTGATCTTCAGAACAATTCAGCAATAAGTCAATTAAAACTAGGCCTGCCAAAATGAATTATGCAATATTTTTACTAAAACATTTATTAACTGGCCTTATTATAAATGGATGATTTCCAGAGGAAGACTGGCACATGAGATGAACAAGTCGTCAGATTGGCTTCTCCTTCATCTCTCTCATTGAACTTGGTTGTTTACCATTTTGCATGCAGATTGTTTTTGATTATAGGGCACGATATAGTCTGCTCTGTTTTTTATTTATTTTTCTTTTTTTTCTTACTGGAGTGCGTCCCGTTTAATCCGCGAGTGTGCCATGGTGCTTTTTGACATGAAATGGCAGCCAGAGATTCGAGAAGTCATCTTGTCCTTCATCACCTGCTTTTATCTCCACTTTTTTTTTTCTCTCTCCCCCCCGTTTACTTATCAGGAAACGGCAAATCCAGCTTTGGTCCTAGCAGTCTGTGTGGCTCTGTGGCATCCTCGGGCTATGTGAGGTGTCAGAGAGCACGCAAACGCAAGCTTGCCTTGAGGAGTTGTCAGTAAAAATGCTCCCATCAAATCAATCTCTCTTGGGTCTCATGGGACATGGGTTTTGGGGTGGAAAAAAAAAAAAAATCATGATAATTTACTTCGACAGAGCTTTGGTGTAAGCTTAGCAAGTTTCACTCTTACCAATGCTGTCAGTAAACACAAACAGAACAGGATTCCCCACATGTCATTTATTTATTTATTTTTTTCTGCAATATTTTCACATAATGTATTTCGTATTTTCACTTGTTTGGTAATTTGCTCTGAACATTTAAAAAAAAAAAAAATTCCCACACCGCAACCAAAAGCTTCAAAGTGTTTAACTGGATTTTTAATAGAACAACACAAAATAGCACATACCTGTGACTTAAAAGAACATCCTTATACAGTTGCCAAAATGTTTTTTTTTTTTAATAAAAAATGCAATATGAGTTTGTAATGAGGGTATTCTGAAAAGTAAATGGTTCCGTTAAACCCATATGCTGAAATCTTTGCCGTGCAGTGTAGCTAAAGCTTAGTGAAGTAGGTCAGGAGGCTCTTGTGAGTGGTATTTCTTTTTTTTTTTTTAAGGTTTTCTCCATCTCTACTGGTCTTTATCTAACATTGAGAAAGGGGGAAGATATGCAACAAAGGTCATCAGGCATCGAGAACCAAGGCCTCCACCGCTGCACCCGGTGAGCAGCAGTATCCTCACATGTTGTCTCTTGGGTTTGGATCTGAATTTTGACTAGGCCATTCTGCAACTTTAAATGCATTGATCCAGACCATTGTTTTTCAATTCTGGTCCTCAGAACCCCCGCCCTGCCTTGAACGTTCTGCCACACACCTGGCTGGAATCTGCAGGTGATTAACAGGTCTCTTGGAGCACTTGATGGCTGCATATGGGAGGTCATGCAGTTATTTGAATCAGGTGTTCCAGAACAGACACATCTAAAATATGCAGTGCCAGGAGGCTGAGGACTGGAACAGAGAAACACTGATCTCAACCATTTTAATGTTGCTCTAGATGTGTGTTTTGGACCAGTTGCCAGCTAGAAAATGAAATCTGTCCTGGTTTATGTTCCAGAGCTGTCCTGTATTTAAGTCCATTCATCTTCCCATCAACTCTGACCAGCTTTCTTGTCTGTTTTGAGGAAAAGCATTCCCACAGCATAAGCACTTTTTACTCCCTGTGTTAAAGTTCTTAGAATGATGTAGAATATTAGTTCAAAAACCAAAAATGCATGAGGGGCAAAACAGTTAATTTTGGTCGCATATGTTCTTTGTTTCTTTTGCATGTGTACTATATCCCTTACAATGTTTGTGGAAAACTCTAAATGGGATTTCTCATGACTTTCTTTCAGCAATGAGTTGCTATGGCCAAAATTATAGGAAGCCAGATATTATCCATGCATAACTAATGTCTGTTTGTGTCCATTGTGGCACATCGTAATTCTGTTGACAGACTCTCACACCTAAGCTGTAGATCTCTGCAGCTCTTTTTGGAGAAACCATGGTTTTTTTTTTTTGGTTTGATGTTCACAATCCATCAGTTTAGATGAATGTTGTTGGTTTTTATTGGAATAACACCAAGAACTAATGGATATTTAAATTTTCTTTTTTATAACCTAACTCTGCATTGAACTTCCCCGCGACTTTATCCCTCACCTGTCTGGAGTGTTTCCTGGTTTTCATGAAACTGATTGTTCGCTAATGTTGTCTAGCAAATGTTTGAGCCCTTCACAGAGCAGCTGCTCCTGAGATTAAATTACACACACAGGACAAATCTGTCTACTAATTAGGCTTCTTCTGAAGGTTTCACTGGATTGTTTATTTAGTGGTGTCAGAGTAAGAGAGGATGAGTACAAAAACATGCAACACTTTTCAGGGTTTTATTTTACAAAAAGTTCCGAAAAAACAGGGGTCCTTTATTTTTTTTCTCTACTTCACACTTAAGTGTTTCTCTCTGTTAGCTTGTGGTATCCCAGTGAAATGCATTGCAGTGTTGTTGTTGACACCATTTAAGGGGTTTTGACGACTTCACAAGGCACTTTATTGTCTGGATTTGTTGTTTTGAGTATTAGGAGATGCAAGCTGAGATTTAAATCAAAGTAGGGGATTTTACCTTTAAGTGTTCTACAAAACCCTTCTGTCAAACAGCACATAGGCTGTCAATAGTCGACAGAAGTCTGGGTTTGGGGGATGTTGCCACTTAATTAAAAGGTTCAAGTGAAGAATTAAGAAAAATAAAAAAGTAGGAAGACAATAACAAAGCAGACGGATAATTATTTAGTAAGTGTTTTTCTCTGTATGATTATATGATTCTTGTGGGCATTTTGGAACCTGTTGACACAGATTATTCAGGTAGAGGCCTGAGGGGCTGGCTGGGGGCACTAAGCTGGGCCACTGTGCACATCTCAGCGCTTCTCTGGAACGGCTGCCAGCTCCGTCTGCTCTGCTGTGATAATGAAGCCTCCATTCCCCTCTCTGTGTTGTGTGGAAATGTTTCCATTAGCCTTTGACAAGAAAAGTCCTCTCTGCAATTTAGTCCATCTTTTATGTCCATCTTGTTTCTTCCAGCATGCAGATTTTATGCCTGCCTCCCTCCCCTTCCCTCTTTGAGTCTTGCTAGTTTTCTGCCTGCTACACCCCTCAAGCCCCACTGGAATGTTGGGACGAGATAAAGAAGAGGCTCCGCTCTGAGCAGGTTTGAGTGTTTTTTTTTTTTTAATCAACGACCTTTTTCAGGGATTGTAAACACAAGGGATAAACTGAGCTAAACTGTGGTTTGACAGAGGGTCTTCCAATTCAAATTTGGTCTCTCTCGCTCTCCCTCCGTCCCTCTCAGTGGCCGTTCGACAACCAGCACTTTGACGGATGAGTTTAGTTCGGCGGAATCGCAACACATTGCTGTTTGAACAGCATCCTTGTTTTTCAAATGTACTCACGTCCGCCGACACCGAAACATCTGGAAATTCTGATGTGACCTTTATTTGCATTACTAAGCTCATCAAATTTGAACAATAATTCACACATCCAGCTGAAACTAATGTGAAATCTTTTGGCAGGCGGCTGAAATGAGTGTAATGCAAATCTCATGTCTTTCTGTAACACAAATAGGAATGGCGGCCAAAAAACCAACAGCTAGGCAATAATTCAGTCAGATGAGGAATACACTTACAGCGGAGCAGGGGGAGGCAGCGAATGATGGAGAGAGAAGGGGAGAGGGAGAGATGTGAAGAGGCCATGCAAAGGTTAAAGGGTTTTGGCCTGGCAGAGGAAACTGGAACATTTAACCACAACGAGGCAGTTTTGGCCCTTTGTGACTCCAAATTAAGTTGCTTTGAAAGAAATCCTTTTGAATTGAAAACTTTCCTAAAGACCAAGTGGAAGAACAGTAACTGATGGCTGAAGCAACATACCGGATTAAGGCAGTTTAAAAAAAAAACATAGCCTGGAAATACAAAGACTGTACTGGGGATTTTTGTCTTTTTAAAGATTGATGCTGTTTAGTTTCAGTCAAGATCCCAGTTTTTCATCTTTAAAGCTTTTGTTAAGCTTTGTGGTCAAAGCTGTCTATGCAGTGTTTTATAGCTCACATTTTCTAGTGTGAGTGCAAAATCTCACTTTAATTCACTGTATTAAAAGCTAATTTATTTGTGTAAATTGGTAAATACACAATGTTTTGCATTTCACATTTCAATGTAGTCGAAGTGTTGGCTAAGTTGGGGACACAAACAATGTTGGAGAAGCACACTAATATCAAAAAAAATAAATAAATAAATAAAAATTACACCATTGCAGATGACTAAATGACATTTTCATGTCTAGAATGTGGAGTGGCTGTGGCCAAGAGTGAATGGGGGATATTTAAAATTGGCTCACTATAAAGTATAAATAAATGAGAAGTGTATAAATACTGATAGGGACTGTCAGATAAATTATTCTTGAGTCTAGTACATATCTGACTGGTCAATCATCTCCCGATGAGCCTATTCCTGAGTCTTTAATTGGTCTTTCATTCTGTGTCAGTAGGCTACACAATCATGGGGAACACTGCTGACTTGACAGATGTCCAGAAGTCTTTCACTGACACCCTTCACAAGAAGTGTAAGATATAGAATGTCATTGCTGAAGAAGCTGGTTGTTTACAGAGTGCCGTATCCAAACATCTTGACAGAAATTCGAATGGAAGGAAGAAGTGTGGTCGGAACATGTGCATCAGCAACAGGGAGAACTGCAGCCTAGAGAGGATTGTCAAATGAAATCCATTACAAAAAGAGCAACCACACACAGATGAATACTAGACATGGCCGAAAAATTTCACATTTCCCGTGTCAAGCCACTCTTGAACCAGAGACAATGTCAGAGGTGTCTTACCTGGGCTAAGTCAAAAATAAACTGAACTGTTGCGCAATGGTACAGAGTCTTGTTTTAAGATTAAAATAAATTTAGCATTTCATTTGGAAATCAAGGTTTGATTTGAAGATGCACAGAATCCATGATGCTCGAAGTCCATTGAGAAGTTTCCACAGGCAGTGTTGGTTTGGGGAGACAACTCAATCTGCTGATGTTGGTCCACTGTGTTTTCTGAAGTCCACAGTCAATGCAGTCATGCACCAGGAAAAAAACAAAACAAAAAAACAAAACAAAACAAACAAAAAAAAACAACAGGTTGAAATATGTTACTCTATATGTGAAGAATCTCTGCAAAATTACCACTTCACTTATATGACTAACAGGAAACAATATGAAAATGTTTTGAGAAGTACTAGTATGCGTGTTTTTGAATGTTTCTATACATTAAATTTAAACCTAAATGCAGGAAGTGGAAGGTAATTGACAGAGTTCTCTCATTTCCTTGGGGTGAGGCTGAATGCACAGTTGCATGCGGTGACTGCAGCAGTGAGACTGAGGAGCATATGAAATCCATTAACTCTTGGTGTTATTATTTACCATCCCTGTGAAACAACCAATTGAAGGTCACATATCTACAAATGCAGCCAGCATGTTACAGACCATCTCCCTATCTCCCTGTATCACAAATGTTTGTGCTGCGTCTCTCATCAAAGAGAGTGTGATATTAATTCACTCTTTGAGTGTGTGATAAAATATGCAGGAATGTGAGCGACAAACATACAAAGCTGCTCCCGTCTGTTGTGGTACATTATAGGCGCTTTCAACATGGGTGGTGAGCAAAGTGTATCAGATTACATGACTTTCATTATAGAAGTGGTTTCAGGGAGTACAGCTAAATTCCTAATGCTCCAATTTAAGTAATAAGTTGATTTACTGCCTTCTTACTTGTCCTTTCTTCTTTCTTTTTTTCTTTTTCGTTTTTGCAAGAACCTATTGCAGGAAGCCATTACTAAAATTTGAAACTGGTCATTTACTGATTGTTTATCATTGAAAACCAACCGTGTGACAATTGGTCAAAGTCATTACTTGGTGGAACAGATGTGCTGCCTTTTCCGGTCCCAAGGAGCTTGGCCAGTCACACTTAATATAGATCCACTGTTACATATACTTCCCAAGTGTTTGTAGGATAAGTGCTGGATTTCACCAAGTGTTAAAAGCTTAATCCGTCCAAATGTGTGAAACTGAGAAGTATTTTGTTCACACCAGAAAGGCTAAATTGACTGAGGTTTGGTGTCAAGCTCTTTCCCTGGCCATAAAAGCGCAGGGTCAATAACGTGACCCTCCATAATGATTTAACTTTCAGCCAACTGTTAAAGAAAGCCATTCGTATAGCGAAAAGCACTTAAACTTTCACGCAACGCTGTAAACAAAACATGCCGTTCCAACCCCTCGCACTGAGGCAAGTAAACCTTCAGCAAAATCAGAAACAATAGTTTGAGCGCAAATTGTTGCAGACATACTGCAGCATTACGCCTGTAAGCTTAGTTGATGCGGTGGCTCGAGTAGAATGAATAAGCAATATGATTGGTAGCAGGCTAAAGCGAGGGGGGATTTCAGCAGTAGAAGCGTGTTTGCTGGGGAGTTTGTGGATTTGTTATTGGACAAGACCAGATCTTCATGTTCCAGATTCTATAACACATCAATTTGATTCCAAATAAGACTCCTGCACCAGCCCCCTAGTTCTTATCAGCGAACATGTCCACGTCAGTCTCCAAGATTTAGCCATGGCTAAATTCCTGCGTATTTAGGCTGGCTGAATGATATGGACATCTACGCAGTTCCAATAGCTCCAGGCAGTGCCTCTTGAATAGCATTTTGTACATAAGCTTTAGCTTACTAGCCTAGGATACCAGGCCAATGCCTTATCCCTGTTAACAGAGACCCTTCTAAGACAGGATTAGTGGGGGAGATAGTCGGCGACAAGGGGGGACAGTCCATCTCCTGGGAAGCACCACTGCTAACCCAACCGTAATTGCATTTGTTTTGATAAGGAGATCACAGCGAAATGGAGTAGCGGTGGTAGGACAAGTGCAGTTTCAATCTAAATTTTATGGCAACACATCATATAGAAAGATGTTTACAAACAATATGCTTTTTCTTCACTCACATTTTTGTCCCCCTTCATAACTATGTAGTCGAGTTACAGACATGTGCTTTGTTTGTGAAGCGATGCTTACACTTTAAATAATATGAGAGATTATATGTGCTTACCGATTAGCTGTTTTTACAGTGCGAAGTACTGTGGACCCTGAATGAGAAGCTGACATAAAAACCCCCCAAAATAACAACAGCAACCCAACATTCAGGTGTGACCTTCCACTCTTCTCCTAGTCTCCCATTCCTTTACGGGTTAACCATCCTTAATGCTTTATGTATGCCTTGTGTGACACTCCTTGCATAAATGATACCAAATAATTGGGATTTATAAATTATTCATTGTGTATTAATGCAGGTGAAATGGCTTTTTGGCTTGGACTGCTGTCTGTCTTTCGGAAAATAAAAGAGGAGGAGGTGGGGAATCATAGATACTTTGCCAGGGAAAAATGAATACTCCCACAGAGATATAGGCAATCAAAATGCATAAGCCACGCATGGTCAGCACAGGGAGCATTGCATCATTTTACCCAGTGTTTGTCTCTCTTCCCTTGACAGACAACATTCTATGAAGTTTCTTGATTTCTTAAAATCAATCAAATCTCTGCTTTGTGTACATGACATAGCTTGAACTTTATCCATCAAAATATGTTATTGAATCGGATTACATTATTTTGCTTTTGTTAAAATAAAACAGAATACGCGGTTTGCAGGCACTTGCAAAAACTCTATTCTGGGCTAAAATAAAATTAAAAACCAAAGTTATTGTCGTATGCTTGTTTGGTTGATCTAATCGTAACCTGCAGTTGAAAAACATGCATCTGATTTAAAACTCACTATTATTGTAAGTTAATACTTACAATAAAGTTACTCACTGTGAGTAAATATATTGCTAGTTATTGTTAATACCTAACAATAATTAATGACAGGTATCTACTATGTCTAAATACCTAAGAGTGTATTCATCCCACATCACATTTGGTGTGGTGTGCTCTTTTGCAAATGGACTATAATTTGTAAACAAAGCCACATGGGTGACAAACGTTGCTCCTATTGGACAGAAATGACAGAGTGATGGGGGTATATGCTCATCTTGCATAGCCGCACATGTAGGAGTAGATAAAGGAGAACCACAATATATGCACCAACAACAGAAATAAAATATACATTTGTTGTTTTTTCTTTTTACTAAGACACTGTGTTCAGACATGAGGTGATTTTTTTTTCTTTTAAGTGTAAAAAGGGCCTAAATGAAGATCAGAAGATAATCGTATGTACAGCAGGTAAGACATTCACTGCTTACAGCTTTTTGACATAATTTCACTATAAAAAAAAATCTAAAACAGTCCTTTTATAAAATAGTTTCTGAAAAAAAAGTGACAAGGAAATAAAGCGGGTAAATATAAAAAAGCAAAAGCGAAAAGAAATACGTTTCATGCCGAAAGACAAAAGCCGGTGAAACAAGGTCATGAGCACTTGTGATTTTACGACTTTTTAATCTGTAATGACAGACTGACAAACTGCTTTGTCATCCTCCACCTAAACTTTTAAGTTTCCCTTTTCATGTCCTAAATGGTTTGCATAATGACTTAATTTTTAGGCTTTCGTGACCTAATTTCATCATTATTTGACCCAGGCAGTTGCCTCTGAGGCCAGGCTGACAAAGAGGCACCTCACCCCTTCGCCGGACTCCTTTTAGTGCGACAATATTTCTTCAGCAGGGGTCGCGGGTGACTCGACATACATCATCACTAACTTATTAGATCTTGAGGCAATTAGCTGAAAACAAACAGGGTAGACAGAGCAGCTATTGAGTTGCTCGAACAGGGAGAAAATAGTCCAGGGTGCTCAGTCATTTCAGAGGTGCATCAAAGAGGAGTCCGAGGCATCAACAGAAACAAGAAACACATTGTTGCAGTGTAACGCCTATACAGTACCAGGGGCTTAGCGCATTATTTTTCCAGTGATTCAGGTTACAGACCCAACTTGCCCCAGTATAATAGGGTGGTGGAAAGAACTTTTCACCTACACACTATGTGCAATGTGTACTGTGGTTAGTTTAGGATTAAAAACCTATTTAGGGCCCTCCTCTGACATGGGAAATTAAGCCCGTTAGTTATAACGTGGAGACTATAACTCTGTCTGTCACTAAGGTCAAAAGGACATCTTGATGTGATTACAGCAAGAAATGACAGAATTATTATAAGTACTCAAAGAGGAGGTATCGTTCTTGTATAATTTTATTTAATGATAGCAAGTTGTTCTTCTTTTATGTTAGTCCTGGGTAAAGCGGCACCTATGTATTTGATTTACATTGATTGCCTTCTGAACTGTTGTACAAATAAGCTATGTGGAAAAAAAAATACTGATATAGAAAAAAGTAGATCAGACTCATATTCAAAATACAATTTCTTCCACTGTCTATAAAAAATCATCACATACTACAAGAAACAAAAAAATCAGTATCTTTCTAAGATTAAAATTTATCATATCTCCAAAACATTATCACTTCAATTAATTATTTTTTGAAAGCTGCTAAGAAGTAATTAGAATTGTAATCTTTTTTTTTTTACAAACTTTGTCAATTTTCTAATGATTTAACTGAGAAATTAGAACTAAATATCAGTACAATCTACTAAAAAAAACTACAGCAAAAAGGAAAAGCTTTTTTTTTTAAGTTCATCAGACTCTCAGGAGCTTAATTAAAGCCCACAATTAAGATTTTATTTTGCCTAATGTTCATTTTAATGGGAAACGGAAAAAGAAATTCAAATTTTTGAAACCACCATAGATTAATTTGAGTCTATCGGCACCAGAACCGATAGAACAGGAAAAGAAAGTGTGCATTCTGAGTTGGACACAGCAGTTTACTTTTTCGCAGCTCGATTTCATGGCCCCTCTTTCTCTCTCTCATCTGAAGAAACAGCTGGGCTTTTCTGATCCACTAGCAATTCTGTCTACCAAGAGTCTACTCTTGGTAGACTACTCTTAAAAGTGTCTACTCTTAAAAAGTCCAGCAATAACGCTTTCTCCAAGAAGTAGTGGCTTTTAGGTGTTCAGAGACTCCAGACTTTAGCTGCCAAACCTGGTGATGCACTTAAAGAGACTCGTTATGTAAAAGATTTGCAGGAAAGTAGAAGAATCTTTGCAAGAACTTCCCATGCAAATTATCCCAAGTTAGCAAAGAGGGTTACCTCTGCAGGGTTGTCAGTCCTCAGTCCAGTTACTAAGAGTTTTCGTGTTGGTTCAGGTTTGTTTTCTGTCTCAGTACGAGAAGACTGCAGCTCAGCAGGAGTTGGAGCTTCTGGGGGAAGAGAGCTGGGACAACACTAGAGATAATTTTAGATGGATAATTCTGAAACTGGATTCTTCTATCATTTTTCAAATGCTTTCAGTATACTACAGAGTGTGCACAAAAAATAAAAACTCTGCCTGAAGGTGTTCTCACATTTGATATTTCAGAGTAAAGCACATAATTTATGTTGAAAGTTAATTAATCGTGGATCATTTCAGAATTTGCTGAATTTCTAAATTTGAAAGATAAAGCCATTCCTGCATGAGAAAATGCATCGACCAGTTTTCGGACAAACTTCATTGTGCTGAAAGTCATACAAATATATTAAATATTTCAAGACAATGGCTAAGATGGGCTAAGAGGATGTCCTGAGTACGGCAATGAGAAAAGATGAAATCAGTAAATGTGCCATAATCTATGGATCTGAAGTCAGTAGAAAAAGCAGCACGTCTATTTTTTTTTCTCTCACATATACTGCAAACTGCAAAAGCGTACAAGTCTTGCACCTGTCCGTAGCTATTTAGCAATTCATGTGACGACGTTTGATCTTTGTTGAAATCACAGTCAGGCATGAGACACCCTCACCACATATCAATTATACCACAATTTAACGTAAAACTCAGACATTCAAGAGACAAAAGGGACTTTCATCAGCCGCACTTGGGTGAAGACAAGGAGAAGAAAAATGGGAGTCTTTTGGCTTTTCAGACTTATCAGTTTCATGTGAATGGCCACTGGAATGCCAAGATTTTAGTCTCCCTTTTTCCCACCAGATATCGTCCTTTCCCTCTTTCTTTCTTTTTTTTAATTTTTTTTATTTCTCCTTCATAAGGATCTGGTTCCTGGACATGATATGCCAAATTACCTGCAGTATCAGTTGTGCCACTGGCAATGCATTGTAAGCTTGTAAATTCCAGACAAACCCCTCAGAAGGATTTGCCTCAGCGCTGTCACTAACTTCATTGTCTTTGGATACTGACTGCACAAAAGAAACGCCTTTTGAAGTTGAGAGCTTAGTCCCGGTATTATCATAACAGCATAACTACATGCACTGGCAAGATGAGGAGCTGTTACGAATTGAAGGACTGAGATGAGATTTGATCAGGGTAATCATTCATGTTAAGACCTAAACTTGTCACTTCATTTAGACTTCCAAAGGTTAACATTTGTTTTGTCTTTCCTCTTTCATAAGTACGGGGTGCTTCATACTCATGAAAAAGGCGTAAAAAGGCATTGTTACTTTACACTTTGCATGTTTTACTATTCAAACCATGAAGAATTTACTCTGCGGTCATTGTGAAACTGATCCGACCATGGAAATCGTGTTTTGTCATCCTGTGCCACAAGATCTCAGATGCTGTAGAGTCTAAAATTCATTGTTGAAGACCATCAAATATGAGAAGTCTAGTGCATGCACCCATTTTAAAGTAATTTGTAAATATCACCTGAAAGGTTACTTTTTCATAAAATGGTAGATAAATATAGTCAGGGGGAAACCCAGAGCAAATATCAAAATAACAGTATTTTAAATTTCTAATGGAATACTCAGTATACTCTGTAATAGTTTCCTAGTTTATTGATCCACATAACACATTTTACTTTAGATGAATTGTGAATAGAAGGTTCATTTCTCTTTTTTTTCATAAAAAAAGTGTAATAGAATAAGATAATGGAGCCACACAGTGAAGGGCTTTCATTAAAACTAATGTTATTCTTCAGCATTTATAAGGCTAATGGATTGGCTGAAAACTTTTTTAAAATGACCATACAAAGCTGCTTTGCACACTCTCATGCGGAAACATTTAAGGAAATTAAGCCCTAACTAGCATCTGATACTCCATACAGCCTCTTTTTTTTTTCCTTTTTTTTTTCCTTTTTTTTTTTTTTTTTTTTTTTTTTTTTTTTTTTTTTTTTTTTTTTTTTTTTTTTTTTTTTGAAAACATAGTATCTAATCCAGGTTAGGCCAAAAGCTGTATGATGACCTACATACCCACCCAAATCCTACGTTCTGCAGCAGGGGGCATGGTCAATGTTTCATTCACAAGAAACCGTGGAATCATGCATTGGTCTATCTGCAGTTAAAATGCTACTAGATTTTTTTTCTCCCAATTTAGAAACAAGGAGCAGCATTTAGGAGTACATTATTGCTCAAACTAAACTGTAAGAAAAAATGAATTTCAAACTGTTTTTAAGTTTTCTGTAGTTTTAATTTTCAAGATGTTGCTTCTCTCACACAACCAGGGGAACTTAATCAGTCAAATGTTTGTGAATATAGTTTGCAAGAGTTGCAAGCTTGTTATTACAAAAAGAAAAGATATTTTTGGGGTGGAGGTTTTTTTTTTTTTCCATTGTTTATTTTTGATAGTATCGTTGCAGTATGTTCTCAGATGTCCTTATCTATTTCTCTTTTCCTGATATATTTCCAATATGCTAACAAAAAAAAAAAAAAGTATTTTATGTTTTAAATTGTTATTTTAAAATTGCAGAAATGGGCACACATTTTTAAACACATTAGAAGTTCGCTGATAACTAGATTTAGAATTCACTCTGCGGTGGAATACGTCACAATACATCAAAATAATTGTTTTCTGCTTACAAAGAAGAATTGAAAATCAAAACATTTTGGTAATATATAGGTACAGTGGGATATTTTACTTTTAAAACACACTTTTGGTAAATTTATGCTAACAATGATCAGCATTGAAATGCACCAGAAGTAGATGACGGGGGTTATTGTTTCCAAACATTCTCCTGAAAAACCCCCTTAGCTTTAAGGGTCAGAAAGTCATGGCCGTTAATCCTCCCTCTACTCCACATAAACAACTGGTTACACCACACCCCTTTAAAAACACATTGGGTCAAAATTTAGAAATTAGGCTTAAAGAGTAAAATCAAACTCAGCAATACCTTAAGAGTCCCAGTTTTAAAAGGACTTAGTAATTGAAATTAGAACGACTTTTTGTCACTGTTTAATATTGGGATTTAGAAAATACCACACTTTTGGTGTATGAACATTATGAATTGTAAAATTAATTCAGCAGCTGAATTCTATCGGGTCAGTGATGAAACAGTCCGCTGTAATATTGATACAGCAGCAGGAAAGATATTGTTTCCTTGGCTCCAAGCAGCACGACGTGGCTCTAGACTTTGGGTGTTTCTTGTGAACCTTGCTGGAGTGTCTGTCTGGCCGATGTGCGGAGAGGTGGACGATCTCACGGGGGTGGCCGGGTAGGTGGTGGAGCCGCGGTTGGGGTCTCATTGCCTATGCATGACTGTGTTGTAGAGATATTAGAATAACACTGACTATAGTCTGTAAATGAAGAAGAGAAGCAAGGGAGGCCTCAGGAGTCCATTATCGATTTTAATAATACATCAAGGTAATGTAACTGAATAACCGATCTCGGAGGGAAGGGAAGAGGACGAGAGAGGGGAGAAAGAGTCCTCACGTGACATTTGGCTAATATTACAATATAAATTATGAAAACAAAAAGGACTTTTTGTCTATCTTGTCTTTCTGCTTCCATTCATCTTTGGGCAATTTTGATCCATTTTCTGCCGTCTTCCTCCTATATCGAGAACATGCTGTAGACAAATAAAGTGGAAGAAAAACAGTTTGGCATCTCAGTAGATTAATTAATGTGCCTGCAACTTGGCATCACCAGGCGAAAATTATGTGCATAAATAATATCACTAATTAAAAAGATGCAGATTAACATGCAAATAATGTTAATGAGGATCTGCAATTCCAGAGTGTATTCGCATAACATCAACAATTTAATGTGTTGGAAGGACTGTGTTTGCATTGCATTAATAAAATTCAAAGAGCCGTGCATAGAAAATTCTGTCGGAGTCTGTGTTTCCACTTGTGAGTTGTAAATTCTGTGGGCAGTAACAGCCACTTCTTTGGCAGATGCAAAAGTTATTATCTCAAAGGCTGGCTGAAGTGGTGCCATGAGCCAGTACGACCAGCTGTTAGCGAGCGGCCAGCCAGAAAAGCACTAAGACAATTAACTGTATTAGTTGTTAGGCTCTGCTGTTTACTTTCCCTCAGATTAATTTCACACGGCTAACCAGAAACCTGCCCGAAAGAGGGAAAAGCGACACAAAGCGGACAAATAAACCAAACTGGGAACGGGAAGGAACGTGTGAAGATCTTATTATTTCTACCCAGAGAGGCAAATGCTGTCATGTAAAACACTTGTGGATTAAAAAAAAAATAAATAAAAAAATCTGCATTGTTTAATCTGTTCTCTCAGTCGTACTTTGGCTATGGCTCTGCTGCGATGTGCATTTGTTGAAACGAATGATATCATCACGTGAGTTTAACATGCAACTCAGTGACGGGAAACTTTTGTTCTTAGAAGACGATTCTGAAAGAAGAAGAAGAAAAAAAAAGAAAAGACGGCAAATTCTGTATAAGCATGAAAAAAAAGGGAGCTGCGGTGTGTGGACTTAATGGATTTCACAGTAGAAATGAAATGACAAACTTGAGTGAGCGCACCCCTTCCTGTGGGGCAAATGTCTGGTGGATTTGGATCGTTACCTGCAGAGTAAACAAGGCCCTTTCTTAACAAGGAGAAATACTGCCTGTGTCTATCAACACGATGTCGAGCTGGGGAAAGGAAAGGCTCTCTGCGGTGATATGCATCGACTGTCCTCAAGAGGACATTTATTCTAAACCCATTCATTTCGTAATGGGCAGAGGTTCTGAGCTCGTGCAGCTTGCAATTGGCAGAGTCCCAGATATTTATCATGAGCTGTTGCTTTATATATGTTGGCTATATATATATATATATATATATTCACAATGTCATGACTTAGTGGGTGTTGAAAAACACAGTTTAATTTGCACCAAATATTGTTTGTCTTAAAGAACGATTTAAAATCATAGTGTAGAATTGCAAAAAAATGACAAAAACCTGATGTATTTAGCACATTTGATCCACCCTTTATTAATGTCTTCTTTGTTTTATTCTGTGTTTGTTTCCTCATTTCTTTTTCTTTTTTTGCAAATAATGTGGCAGTTATGGATGCTTTGCAGTGTCATTTGAAGTTTTTTTTTAAAGTTTTATTTTTACAACAGGGGTATGAATGGGAAAAAAAAGACCTGCCTGAAACATTTTTTTTCACAGGCACTCTCTTAATTTTTTCTGTCATGTCCAGTCCCAGTAACTTAGACGGACAGCATGTTGAGTCTGGTTGCCTTACAGAGTTAGATTTGTTATACAAAAGAAGTGAAGGATAAGAATGATAAAATACAGGGCTTGATGTTTTGAACAAATTTTATTTTGCTGTAATAGTAAACAATATTTCACTGGTACCTAATTTTTATTAATTTATTTGTTATATAATATCCTGGATGATTAGTATGGTGAGTCTGGTTGCCTTGAAGTGTCATTTAGTTTTTTTATCTATAAAAAGATACAAGTGAAATCATCCCCTTTTGCACAATTTCTTTTTTTTTTTAATAGCACAACATGCTGCATCTGTTCAAGCAGCTAGCTGGACAAAGACAAATAGGAAGGTCAAAAAGAAAAAAAAATATATATATATATTATTGGGAACCAACAGCAGTGGACAAACAAAACAAAACAAACCTGTAGTAAAATGAGATTCAAAATTTCTGAGCTGCATGATCCTTGCAAATGCACGTAATATGTTGAGCGTGTGTGTGACAGAAGTTGTATGTAGTCAAAAACTGATGCGAGTAGAGAAGAAGACCTCAGCATTCACTCTATCCATTTGTGTCTTTGTGAACAGAGAAGGATGTGGCGCCTGGTAAAATATTTAGCTACGGAGCATGCAAACGATAGCTTCACAGGACATACGGTTTGTATTATCCTTGGCATTGCTGTGCTACAGTGTGATATTCTGGTAGGAAAAGTGGGGAGGAAAAAAAAAAAAAACAGAGAGAAACACAATGACCTCTTCAGCTGGGCATGGCTCTAGCAGCTGGCCAATAACTTAGACAGGGCCTTGTAATGCGCTCGCTTTGGGCAGCGGGGAACTGCACAGACAACGCATAAAAATATGACAAGCAGATGATGGATTAGGGTCATAAGTCTCAGTTCAGCCATACAAACAGAACATCATGATCATGTGTTACGACAATATGGTTAATAGACAGAAATTAGCAGATGTTGATTGCAACCTGGATACCGTCAGCATACCAAAAGGCTCTCTCGGAGAGACGGGCCCGGGTTGGGTCGGGTAAACTGGTAGCGTGGAACCAGAGACACCCGGCTCATCTGTGGTGGTGGGAAAAAACACCACCACAGATCTGGCCTCATTTTATGCTTCATAAACTCAGTTCTTTTAGATTCTTCACCCCCCGCCCCCATGGTTAATAGCGTCACATTTAATAACTTAGAATAAGTATAAGAGCTTGGTGGTTGTTGAGGCCCAACTGTGTAATAAAAAGGTCAAAATGTGGAATCACTAGGATTTCCAGTGTATCATAATTTCCATGTGTCACAAGTTACAAACTTGAGTTCAGCTTAATCTATATAGTCACATTCTACAGATTGGAATATGCGTTTGATTAAAGCTTGTTTCTTATTTAATTTTAAAATAACAACCTTGAAGCAGGGCACTTCACTGCACCCACGTGTGTTTTAAAAAGTTTGTTTTTTGATTTTTTTTTTACCGCTTTTCTGTTAAGTTCTCATGTTTTCATTCGTGAAACATAAACAAAGATTTTAAAAATATTACAATGTATTTAATATTACTGTTTTTAATCAGGAGACTGATCCATCAATGTTTACCAGCTGACATGCAAGGTAAAAAAGAAAAAAAAACAAAGAATTGACTCTTTCTGTTTTTTTTTTTTTTTTTTTTTTTTTTTTTGATCTGCCACAGTGCTGTTTTAAAGCGGTCAGGGAGGAGAGCTGCCTTCATGTAATGATGTGGGGTTTCTATGTCCTCTTCTCATAGCCTAAGGTGAAATGCACATTTCATCAAGGTTATGTAGTATTTGCTTCGCTCATGAATGCAAAGTTCGCCTCGGCTCTCTGAAGACTTCCGGGGAGATTTCAATACCAAACTACAAAGCACTTGTTAGGGCAGAGCTTGGCAGATAATTAAATCCAATCCAGGCAATGGACAGGAGGAGCAGGAATTTCCAAAAGAAAAAAAAAAAAATGAATCGCACGCTTGCAGAACTTCTCCACTTATTATGTTGGATTGTTCACCTTTTCACTGTTAATCCACAATGTGACATGCTATCTGAGCACAGTATTTTTTTTTAAGTTCAAATGCATCAGTCATTTTTGTTCATTTTAGGTAAATAAATAAAATGTACCAATTACAGATAGTAATAATATTCATAGGAATACAATCAATCACAGATTTTCAAATTTCCAAAATTAGTATAAATCTGGCATGGGGAGTACAACCAAAACAAAGAAAAGAAGACAAAGTGATCATCTGATAAAAAAAAAAGAAAGAAAATGTGATGATCTTTTACAAATCTAAATTTAGAAGAAAATTGAATAAACCCATCTACTCATCTTTAACTAATACAGAATTAATAGCTCTCGCAATGACTCAAATTATTTTCAAACCGCAGACAGACAAAAGAGAGATGGCGAGAGGGAGGAAATTAAATCGCAATTATCATAAAATCCATCATTGTAATTCACGCGGGCTGAGTGTTGCAGTGTTTGGATAGGTAATGATTTTCTAATACGAGGGGCTAATTTGCATAAATAGCCTGGAGATTGGTTATCGTCGTCATCATCATCATCATTTTTGATTCCCCACAATTACGATCCCTGCTCCATATATCAGAGCTCACAGCTATGTAAAACCACAGCACTAATTAATAAGCCATTTACAGACTAGCAGCTAGTTACAGTTGGTCCTGCTGATGACCTTAGCAAAGATGAGCCGTCTCAGAAGTGCCTGTGTGTAACTACAAACATAATGATGTGCCAGGAGGGAATCATTAAAAATAATTTACACAAGCCTTCATTTACCCAGATCTTTTGATAGCACGCTTCCCCCGGTGTTTAGATCCGTGGCACAGAACCTCCTTACCATTTGGAAAGTGCCGACCGGGAGAATGAGCGGGGATACCTAAGTGGTTAATTAAGAGCTGTTGGGGCGCCGGGAGAGCCTCCTGAAAATCTCTCTGATGTCTGCCGTGTCAAGTGTCTCTCTCCCAGACTGAGCAGCGAGAGGTGGCTGCCACACTAGGCTAATTACTGGGGAAGGCAGGGAGCAGCTGAGGAGAGAAGAGGGGCCCCCTAAATGAATAGTTCTCTCCAACAATCTGAATCTTTGCACAGGCGTAGAAAAGCACACAGATACACACACACACACACACACACATAGAGCCACGTAAATATTTGGACAATTGGAAAAAGTTTTGAGCAGTGTTGCCTTGGTTGGTTGTTCTAGTGAGTCCAAATGGGAAGAATATGATATGAGATCCAGACATATGAAACCATAACTATACCTGGACAGTCAGGGGTGGATAATCTATTCAAAAACATAATAATCTACTGTTTGTTTTAATTATGTAATATCTGCAAAATTAAATTTGCTAATTGAAATACATTTATTCCCGAGTCTGTATTTAAAGAAAAATGTACTGCAGTCTTTGTGCAATCTGTCATCATTTCTTGTTCATTTGTCTGCTGTTTATGCATAATAAAAATGGAAGAACATGCCAAACAGCAGTACATTAAGTAAATACTTTTTTTTTCTTGTTTTGTCTTGTCAAATTCATTTTTTTTATCCATATGATATTTTCATAATTATACATTTGACAAAATAAAGCATATTTTACTGAAAAAAGGGGTTTTGTGAACTGTGACTTTAATAGATGAGATGTTAAATATAACGTAAATTTAATGTGATTAATATAAACAAGTGACACGTGTTTATTATTAAAAACAAAACAAACAAAAAGCTCTCCATGGAAGGTCCTCTACAAATATCCAAACTTAAAATTCCCACATTTCATCAGCATTATGAAGCTGGCCCTGTTTTGTTTGACAGGTTTTGCTGATCTGGCACAAGAGTTTTAGAACAACATTTCATCTAAAACATGTAATGCTTTATCAGTTTATTTCAGATGGAGAACAGCTACAGAACTCTTCGGTAAACACACTCTGTGCTCTGCTGAAAACCTTTGTGCAAAGAGGACTACTAGATCTAAAGCTAGCTTGCTTCATGTGTGTTTTCAGATGCCTCATTCATAATTTACCTCATAAACTATTTTCTCTGTGGATCTAGGAATTCATTTATGGGGGGGGGGAGTACAGAAGGAGTTCCACTTCATAAACTAAACACCTCATCTTAAACATTGTAATTCCTAATCCAGTTACAGCACCGTGCC
Organism: Poecilia latipinna; assembly: GCF_001443285.1. Lineage (NCBI taxonomy): Eukaryota > Metazoa > Chordata > Actinopteri > Cyprinodontiformes > Poeciliidae > Poecilia > Poecilia latipinna. The sequence continues at coordinate 795,012 of NW_015112751.1, read as the reverse complement.
ATGCATTGATCGAGTGTCTCCCCACACTGCTGTCCAACTCGGTCATAGCTGAGCTCCTTCTGAGTGACTCGTATCAAACAGACAGGCAGGCAGTGGCAGCTCATGCACATTTGCCCCTTACAGATCAGTTGTGGACATTAAAATGCTGTTCTCCTGTTCACACTGCAAACCCAACACTGTGGCTTGTAGGCTGATCAGGTTTACCTGTTGTCATTCTGAACCAATGAGCTGTCACTTGATCACGATACTTCTGTGCAACTCTGTACTTACAGGCATTTGATAAAGTCACATTACCATTCAGGAGATACAAATATAATTTAGCAAATTATTTTAATTTATTAGTTGTAAAAGCGTGTACAGTCTCCAAAATGGTTGGGTGTGAAAAAGATTAAGACTGCCAAAGAGTACCAAATTGTGAAGGGAGAATAGGCTGCATTTATTAAGTTTAGGAATAAAACTAATTAATTGGTTGCCATCATCCAAAAAAACAAAACAAAAAAAAAAAAAAACAGTATGTGTTCATCCTTCCTGTCAGCGTTTGATGGTTTCGGTCAACCGTATTACCCCAGGAGAGCAACAACATTCAGTACAACAGCAGCTCAGCTTGATTTCTGTTCCTCGTAGATCAGTGCTAAAGACCACACAGAGTTCGCTTGTGTACATTGTTTTAAACTTTTCTGCCAGTTGACAAATTTATCCACATTTATCCAGGTGTTGAGTGTTAATTTCTGAGCCATGATGCTCCGAATAAGAAGAAAATAGAACTGTGTTTCAAAATGGTAACATCTTGTTTGCTGCTATAATAAAAGCTAAATACATAATGCGTTATCCATACATGTGTATGAATTTGAATAAATTATATGAAGGGATAAAGAAAAGTTTCACATTTCAAGTTCTATCTACCTTCCCCCAGTGATTAAAAAAAATGCCAAGAAGCAAGTGTACCAAATATGTCCCCTTTAATCTTCAGAATTCCCCATTGCAGTGTCAAAATTCTGTTCAAATGGCAGAGCTGCCAGAAAGAAAGTGGCTAAACAATGCAGTGGGATGCTGCTGTAAAAGCCTATGCTGATCATGATACGTTGGACCGGTCCCTCATGTGGTGTTTGGCTTCTCTCTCCTTTTTTTTTTCTTTTCTTTTTCTCCTCTCTCCCCATTTTATTTCTCCCATCTGACCATCCTATGGAGTTGAACAGAGGGGGAACAGGGTTAGCTGCGAGAAAGATAGACAATAAGGCTTTTAAAGCCTCCGAGCTGCCTACAGCAAAGCCTCTTTCCAGGCGGTGAGGAGCCAGGCTGCCACTAACCAAGCCAAGCGCTCCAGCCACATCAGCCATGACAGAAGGCTGGCAGAACAATCATCTTAACAATATGGCTGAGTCGCTGCCCCGACACTGAAATAGGGCTATCGCTCCAACTAGCGTTATGGTTGGCTCGCCACTGGCGCTAATAGCTTAGCTCCGAGCCAGGCCTTGGACATGGATGGTTGCGAACGGACTTGTTTTGGTTGTTATGGAATGTAAAACCGTAGAAGCTGAAGTAAAAGACGTTAACAAGGGAATTTAATACATTATTAGCCAGTTTAGTGAATGGCATATTTCTAAACTTTGCCTAGCAGTGAAGATTTTGTCGAAGAACCTCCAACACCTGACATACATCTGTATGTCCTCTGGGCCTGTGATACACATTGCTTCTGACCTACAGATTAGGAAACACTGCATTAAAGCTTAGAACTCACCAAATGACTGTGTGTTCTTCCACATAATCACTTGCTTTTGACAAAAAGTAGGAGGTGGACTTCACAGCTCCAATTATATGGAACTGCAAATCCCTAAATGTTCTAAAATACCCAAACCTTGCAGTTATCACAGAAATACTGTAATTATTTTAATTGACTGGCCCTCTTCTATCAAGCCAAAAACCTGGGGATACCTTTGTGAGCTGGCAACCCAGCAATTATATGTTTCACTAAAGGGTGAACATTTTTTTCTTAAAGAATACTCAAGGATTAGAGGGGAAACAAACATGTTATTAAGTGATTTCCACTTGTGTGTATAGTATTTTACAAAGGTAGCAGCAGCTTCCCTTTCAGGGTAAAGCCCAGTCCAATAATAAAGTAAAAAATAAATGAAGAACGCTTCAATGCACAATTAACGTAAAAGGTTGCACTGAATAAAATATATAACGTAAGAAATTTGAGACAAAAATAAATATGTTTTCAATTTAAAAACTTATCGTTTTATCCGTTTACAGTTGGGAGTAATAAAAACATTAAATGGGGTAAAAAAAATGAAAAAAATACTGACTTGGGATTTAGTGACAAAGGTAGAACTGCATGTGGACCCTTAGCTCCCTATAATTTTATAGGATTTGTGTATATTACAGCCCAAAGAGTGGTTCTATTATTTAAGTCAAAAACGAGTATTTGCACAAAGGATGAAGCCCCAGACTGAAAATGAGAGGTGTGAGAAGACATGGCGCGGCCCCAGGGCGTGGGCACTGTTGCCAGTGTTCACAGTGTTATCCTGGCGGTACACACAAAAACATATACACACACCAAAATGGGAAGGAAGTGACTTGTCGTGTGTGTTTATATGTGTTTGCAATGGATAGCTCATTATGAACTAAGTATGGTAGCTGAAAACAAGCATTGACACACACACACACACACACACACACGCGCGCGCATACGCACACACGTGCGGAGATATGTAATACTCCCGTTGTTTGGCCAGGGTGAGGCAGTAGAAATGAATCTCCACATAACCAAAATAATATGTTACATGTTTCTGGAAGTATGTGAACACAACGCTTACATATTTTTAATTAAAAGAAGAGTCTGGTTTATGGCAGGCAGAAAGGGAAGGAGGCTCAAGGCATAAAACTTTTTTTTTTTTTTTTTTTTTTTTTGTCAGAAATAATGTGGCATACAAATATTAGATTTAATTCAAATACATTTGTGAAATCTATAAGATATGCAAAAAAAACCATACATAAACATTGTTCTTCTGTCTAAATGATAAATATTCTGCTGAAGAGTTTTAATTTTCAGTATAAAATCTTTACTTGTTCAGTCAAACTATACTGTCATTTTTACACAATAGAGCTTTCTGAACAGAAACTAAAAAAAACCCAGAACCAGAGACTTTGTCTCTCTCTCTCTCTCTCTCTCTCTCTCTCTCTATATATATATATATATATATATATATATATAAACATTTAAGAACAGACATTATGCAGAATATACATTGAAATGTAGCAATAAATATCAACATGTCTGCCTTTTAACTAGACTTTTCCTTGTGCATTTAAATCACTAACTAGCTAATTAAATATGTTGCCACAAACAGCACCCCTCAAACCACTTCTCTCTTTTCCACATTTGTTCACTTAACCACATAATCAACCATTGTGAGGGCCGTATAAGGCTTGTAAGTATCGTACATCTTCATGGCTACATATTTGCATTCTGCCAACTTTTTTTTTTTTTTAATGAGATGAAAATGAAGGATTCCACTTTTAATGCCACATTTTCATGCCTGCCACGCTTCACGCAGCCCCGCGAATAAACACTGGTATCAATGGTTGGCCAGAAAGTGGTGCCATAAAGGCTGCCATGAAATTTGTTTATCTAGCTGCAGAATTGTATTCAGCTGGGGATATATGGAATAATAATGCAAGAACTGTGTTCTCTGTAATTAAGTCTGTCTTCTGACGCCTTCGAAGCAATTCATTAACAAAGTGTCTCGCTGTCAGCTGAGATGCATTAAATGACAAAAGTTTTTGAGTGTTTAGACTCACCAAAGGTAACTTTTCTGCTCTCTATATAAAGAAAATATATGCCAACGTTCCCATAAACTTTGTAATACAGTAATTGATGCTTCTAAGAAAAATCATTAAACTGGCCGTGCAATTTTTGAACATGACTATTTTGGAGAAAAACAGCAAAACAAAGTAAATAACAAAAAGACAAAAAAAACAAAAAAACTTTTACAAAACCGATGTTTTAGTAATACAGTTACTACGATACAATACAAAATATTTTACTTACAAAAATGTAGTTTTCTCAATGTTTTTATATTTTGAGGAAACTTAAGATATTTTTTCTGGTCTAAGCTTGAATTGAATATTTTATTGTCTTGTGTAATTGTAAGGAGGCTCTATGTGCATGCAATGCAATGTAAATAAAATTAGAGTATCCTAAAAGTTTCATAAAGTTAAAATTATCTGAGTGGAATTAGTTTAAATATTATTAGGCTTGGATTTAATTACTTTATTGAATTGCATGACACAACACTGTGAAAGTGGAGTATCTTCAGATCCAACCATCAAAATCCCAACTTTAAATAATCATGGCCATAATTCCTTCTTGTTTATTATTTTTGCTTGGGCCGGATAATCTGCATACTCACTGTTTCTTTAGGTACTAAATATTTATCCTTTTTTTTTTTTTTCCTCTTGCATGTGTAACGCTAAAAATAAAAGTAATTGTTTTTGGACTCAGTTATTGCAATAGGATGTATGTCTGAAGACTGATTTCTTGCAGGGAATCGTGTTTAGTCACTTGATTTAAATGGCAAAAAATGTATTGGAGAAATAAATGAATAAATGTACCGTATTTTCCGCACTATAAGGCACACCGGATT
>NW_015112751.1:780049-786225 GCF_001443285.1 Poecilia latipinna | reverse complement strand
AATCCGGTGTGCCTTATAGTGCGGAAAATACGGTACATCAAATTATTAAATACAGACAAAATTATTCTAGATCTGTTTTTCTACATATGGTTAAGTTTTTGGCAAAAACAAACAAACAAAAAAAAAAATATCCAAAATGGGAACAGAATGTAGCCAAGTTCTGGCGGTAAAAGAAGAGGAAGATCAGTTACATAGTCGTATGACTGCCCACCACTCTGAGCACTTGTTGTGGGGTATAGAAAGACCATGAACAGTTAATAAGGTCAGCAGATCCTGCAATTAGCAATCAGCAGTTAAGAAATCAAATAGTAAAGTTTCAGAACTCCACCCGTACATCACCGGTTTAAATTCATAATCAAGTTTTGCACTAGTTATAAATTAGTTTTCTCATCTTGTGAAAAAAAGAAAAGATGAGCCATGTCTGCTCTGGCATGCCCTTCACTTTGAAAAGCCCTGAGATATGGTATTCTTATGGTGGTAGCAAAGTATCTTCTATGTCTCTGTTTCTTTTTACTAGATACCCAAAATGCTTTTAGACAAACAAATTGAAAATGGAGGGCTGATGAGCAGTTAGTTGTATTAGCCAGTTTGGTGATATGACTGGACAAAAAATTCTGAGTTATTACCTTTCTTACTCTAAAAAAAACTCTAAAACATTGATAAAGTGTGTCATGATCCTCCTATAATAACATTTTGTACTGAAGGCTACAGTTTTATGTTGGCCCATTAGCAAGTTAGTACTGGGGTCAAGTTGAAACCTGTGGCCTTTTGTAGCACACTGCCACTTCAAATAAACTCACTGCAGTTCTCATTTTAAACTGTAGTTGTCACTATGGAACAGAACGGCTTTGGGTGAATAATTCATAGCAGAATAAAACTAGAGTGGAAGTACATTTCAGACGTCCGTCCGTTTTGACCCTGAAAAGTATTAACTTTAGGCATTATTAATTTTGTGACATTTATAAATAAATTATTATCTAGTTGCATATAGTTTTAGACAACCTGTGTAACTTTTCACACATAACTGGAACTGGGGAAAGATCACAAAACGTATTATGTGCATGACAGGCTCCCCCTAACATTTTCTTTTCTTTCACAATTCAAGCTAGAATCATCAGACATAAATAACCCACGCATCAGCCAAATGAATTTGACAAATGTTGGGCTGTTTTATAATGTTCCACATGATCACATTGCAACCCTGTTGAACAGTAATCCTCACGCTGTGTAAAATAATAAATCGAGGTAAAAATGTCAATTCATAGGCCATATTTATTTTTTTTCCCCCTACTTTCACATTTTTGAAGAAGCTGGCATTCTTAACCTCCATATTGCCATTGTGATATTGAGGGAGGGGAAGGAAGAAAAAAAATCAAGAAAAGATGCACACAAAAGCTTTTCTTGATTATTCTCCTGGTGAAGCCCCCCCAACTCTTGTCACGTTTTGGACACTTTTCAAGTGATCAGAGGGCTTTCGTCAACTTTAAAGTGCCTACAAATTATAAAATGAGGTTTTTTTTTTTTGCCCCCATTGCACTCCTGCCAACCGACTGCCTATGGCAACACATTCAAAGCTAAAAGTTGTTTTTTCAAAGCCAGGCCAATTAAAGGACATAAAACGCGACACAATTTCACTCTGATCCTTTGGCAGAAGTTTGGAACAAACCTTGTAACATGGCCATCTCAGGTTGCTTGTGACTGCACCGGAGAGACGGGGGGCACATTTCACACAGGAGAGAGAGAGAGAGATCGCCTTCTACTTGCGTCTGATGGACTCTCCGAGTCACTAGCAAAACAAAACGTATTTGCATGCCAAACCCACGCGTCTTAACATATGTGTAATAAAGTGCATCAGGGCAGGAAAAAAAAAAGTCCGGAGGCTCATAAAAAAACAATAAAGATAATGTCACAGCTAGATGCATGTCGGTGATCTAAGGTATACTTTACGGAACAGAGCTTCATAGTCGTTCCTTGACAAAACAGTCATCTTATTTACAAGGTCCACAATAACCCCAACGCAAATGTCGAAAAGAGGAATAAAGAGAGGGGGGGAAGAAAATAATTAGCATATTAATCTTTTTTATGCCGTCATCTCTCAGGTCCAGGGGACCCGTGGTGTAATTTAAATCTAAATGCTTTCCCAGGCATTAGAATTCATTTTAGATGGGTCAATTGTTCCATAATAAAAGGATAGAAGGTGTACTTCATGCAAGAGATTTATGTTTGCCATTTGTTCATATTCATGTGCTACTGAATACCCCTCAATTCAAATGGTGATGGCAGCTCATATCAGTCGAGCTCCAGACCTACAGATCACTAACCGGCAGCAATGAATTTCATTTGCAGAGGACAAAAAAGAGTGAAGGGAGAGAGACAGGGAGAGAGAGAGAGGCAGAGAGAGAGAGCGAGAGAGAGAGAGAGAGAAAGAAAGAGAGCGAATGGAAGGGGGGGGGGGATCAGCTCCCCAACATAGTTTATTGATTTTTTTTCCCTGCTCGACAGAAAGCCTGTATAACAGCTCTATTGCCCTCATAATGATTAGTGACAAAAGTTTAATTAAGCAATTATGAAGCCAATAATAGAGTTGTCTGGTTTGCTTAGCTTTAGACTGTTTAAGACTTATCTCCCCCTCGCACATCACAGCAGCTGGAATGTGCTTGAAGAGATTAATGCCGCGAGAACACAGATGCCCACTTTAATACGGCGCCATGATGCCATTTGAATGAAGTTGAGAACACAAGCGTCTCTTTATCAAATTACAAGTCTGCTTTTCATGAATATGGAGGAAAAACCGGAGGAAAAAAAAAACACGACTTAGCCATGGCTTCAAGGTGTAATTATAAAGACATACAACAGAAAAGACACACAAGCCTGTTTTAGTAATCTCCCTGTATGAAATATGCAAGATAATGTATTAGTGAATAAAGACCTACCATGTTCTAAGAGGCTTTGGCAGTTTACATTTGCTCAGACAACTGGATATTTCTCAATATTCCTTAATGTTGTCTTGGATGCTCCACCTCTCCCTTTTATTCTAGCATCTCCTTTCTTCTTCCTTTCCTTTTTTTTTGCCTCTGAAAATTGATTAGATTATCTCGTCTCTCCATATGCAGCAACAAATAAATGAGGTTTCAAGATGCAAACTTTGCATGCAAGTTGATGCCATTTGTCCTCGTTGATAAATCTGTGTGACACACATTGATGTATGGGCAATTTACAAAGATCAATCCATAGATGGATCCGGGCGCATGCAAAGAAAGGTTATTCTTGAAGTTGTGTGGATGAGTACAGAGGGGTTATTGAAACGGAATCAATTGTTTTGTTTTGTCAGATCTCTATTCTAGGGGCAAGTGTCCACCAGGACGTAAAGTCTGCACGTCAGTAAAATTTCCAGATCAAATGAACAAAGTGTCAAAAGATTTACTTTAAGAGATAAAAATAATTCTGGACTGTTCTGAATGAAAATGCAGAGATATTTAGAAAAAAAAAGAAATTTAGAGATCAATAACAAGCCCATCATCATATAAAGTAGAAATGAATGGTTTATCTTCCTCCTCTGTGTTTATTACACAATTTCCTGTTTTAAAGGGGGTAGATTGTAGTATGACTTCAGAAAAAATATCAAAACAGTTAATAAGGAGGACTAGGACACATTAAAATGGAACTTCATTGCATCCAAATTTATACTGAAATCTCTTAAAATTCGTTCTTGCACTATGGTGCCCCATAATCATCTTCCAATGTAATCAACCCAAATACACTGAGCATAATTTTCTTTACTGCTTTACTGAAATCATTGCACTTTGTAAAATCCTGCAATGGACAGTCAAACTCCAGAACACTGTTGTGGTTTTAGTGTCGGTACACATTTGATTGAACAAATACACCATTGTGTATTACCCATTAGAAATAATGCAAATAAATGTTCAAATTCTTCCACACTGGAAGCAGGGAGTTTGACAAAATGTCTATTTATACAAGTTGCTGCACCATGCCAATTTGAACCTTCATTTAAGTTGTAAATTTAATCGAAAAGACATGATATTTTTTGTTTGTTTGTTTTTCCCATGTAACTGTTTTTGGTGTGTTTCAATTAGTGAAGTTTGATCACAAACTCGTAAAACAAGTGTTTCTTCTAAAAAGAATAAAAAAGTTGAACTGCACAGATTTTTTTTTAAATCATATAAATTTGCTCTAATCTAAACACAAAAACGAGTAAAACGGAAACACTGGGGGAATGTAGCCTCAAACATTTCAATGCACTTTTGTTTTTCTTCTTCCTCTTGTCACTCTGTCTCCACAAAGATATTTTCTGCTAACTCGTGAACTCCGGTACGGGAAGTCGATGCAGACTGAGTCAACTTCAAGTCATGACACTGTATTTGAGGAAAGAGCCGAAAAAAAAAAAAAAAAAAAAAAAAAAAAAACACATGCCATGAAAGAGCTGTTCTATCGGGTCTATAAAAAGCCCTCCGTCCTCTGAGCTTATCCACATTTACCATAGGCGCAGCGGCACAAAGTTGGTGCTGTGACAGCCCAAATCCCACAGTAAGCACACAAGCAAAAAAATAATAATAATAAAAAATAAATAAAAAAAACAAACTGAATGGAGGGTTGTAGTATTTATTGCACCATATCCAGCATTTATATGTTCTGAAATAAAACTATTATAAGTGAAGAATTTTAGAAGGCCTTGGGACATGTTTACACCATTTTGGATAATGCTTGTGCTTGCTCTACATACTGAATCACAGATTAGATGTAATATCAAGTGTTAGAGTGTGTCTGACTATAAGGAGGTCAAACTTGGCTGGATTTGATTTAGATTACTTATGCTCGTGGCATCACCCATAAAAGAGCCAAGCTCTACAAAGTAATGTGTAAGGAAACTGGATTAGATCCATTGATATTGCTACATTAACTGCATGAATAGATCACACTGAACCAAGTTTATAATCCCAAACCAGTCGCAGACGATCTAAAGGGCCATATTAAACACGTGTTTATGTTTTTTTTAGCACTTTATTCTGTGCATTTTTAGAGCTGAGCAGCATCACTTTTCAAAGTGGAGGCCACTGCGGATGTGCCAGAGCAGGAGAAAGGATTGCCCGCTGAATGACATAAAGCAAAACGGAAACAAGGAAAAAGGAGAATAAACACAAAAACAATGAGCACATCATCCCGCAGCACATGCTGCGTGGTGGGATGTGCAGGCTCTCTCTCCCCCTGGCTTCCTAGGACAATGAGATGACATGCTGAAGGTGGGACTGCATCTGGCATCATATTTAAACAGGGCTGCCACATCTCAGGAACACGGGTCGTTGCCAGATTGCGGGCTAATTAAGGAGCTTCTTGGATGACCATCAGTGCCTGTCGGTGGGCAAGGTAGCAGGCTGAGGCTTGCTCTGCCACGCTCCCACTGCGAGGCCCTGAAAAGACGAATGGCCACCGAAACCCCCGCGGGATGTCATAATGCTACATATTCCCCTCCAAAACAAAAGATCTCGCTCATGGGATTCCAAATTCTCTTTTCCTTCTCGTTCCCTCTCCTTCTTTTCAAACAAGTGTAAATTGCCTTGCCTTTTTTGGACAAGTGTTCAAGTCGCCTGTCCGCACGCTGACTGTCCAGTTGTCACAGAAACAAACATCTGGCGAAGTGGGTATTTTGCTCGAAGCCGAACGCAATAATTAGCGTCGATATAACAGACCGTGAAGGTTATTTAACGACTTTATGTTCTAATTTTGCCATAAATAATTGTTTTGTATAATTAAGCACCCAAATGACGGGTTCTGCTCCAGACGAAAATGCTATTACTGCTATGACAGATATGCAGCTTTAACTACCTTGGTGATAACAATTTAACTGGTTGTGATTAATTGCAGTTTAAAAGTTCTGCTTTAGCATAGACTGCTCAAACAGGAAGGCTTTCCATTGTTTTCCAACTCCGCACAGTGCCTATTTATGACAGGCGGTATAACATAGCAAAGTATGGCTGGTTTGACAGCAAGTGGGAAGCTGGAATTGTTTACTTGACTTCATTTCTCTTCCCCACTTGCTGCCTTTATTTCGTGCAAGTGTGAGAAAAGAGGTGGTGGGGGGGGGGGGGAGAGATGTGGTTTAAAATGCAGCTGGCTGGCTGCTTGGCTAATAAGATGCCCATCATGCTAGCTATAGC
>NW_015112751.1:741728-776075 GCF_001443285.1 Poecilia latipinna | reverse complement strand
ATTTATTTTTTATAAACATCTTATTCATATCTCAGCATAGCAAATGTTATGAATGGTAAAAATTATAATAAATAATTGTATTACTTAATTGTTATACTTACATTGTAGAAGCTCATATGCTAATTCAGCTGAAACAGTTTGGATAAAGTTTTTGCTTGAAGTCTTAGGTTGACTAAAAAAAGTTAAAGGATATGTAATTTTCAATTTTAAAGTGAGAAAAAAAAATGTATGTAAGTTTACCGAGTCATTTAAATTATAATAATGTCAAATTTGTTTCTTGTTTATTGACATTTTCAGTAAGTTTTAATAGTGATTTTCATTTTATTTAATTATTTTTTGTATTTGGGCAGCTCTGAAGTATTGGCATTTCCTCAATTTATTTTACAGAAACTTTTTGCTAAGTTGTTCAACACTAGGGTTTCACAACTCAGTAAAACAAAAACAATGTTTAAAGTTATCAAAGACAAATAAAAATAATACATTTAAGTTTACTTTGACATCCGAAGGCTCAATGCATTAAGGAAATTTGATGTAAAAATAAAATTATCTTGAAGTAAGAAAAAAAGGAAAAAAACTTCTCAAACTGATAAGTTGTCTGAGAAAACTGGTTAGTGGTTTCAGTGCTGATTTGTATTGTATTTACACTGTAAAATCTAATGAGTTAATTCAACAAAGCAATTGATAAAAAAGTTTTGCTTTAAGTGAAAAGCTTTAACATCCTGTAAACTTTTACATTAAGTTAAACAACGCTGATTTAGTTTGAAAGCACTTATACATGTAAACAGAGTAAGCAAAATCTAAATGATCTCTAAATTAATTCACATTCATTAAGTAACATTATCTTTTTTATTAATTGTTTACTCTAATTCATCCATCCTAACTTTACAAATTATAATGTTATAACTTTAATTTAACTCAAGAGCTGCAATGTCTTCAGCAACTTAAAGTTAATTTTGAAGATGTGAAAATTATAAACTATAAACAACATAACAGCTTTTTCCAACATGTTCATGTAAATAAAAAATATATAGGAAAAATAACAAAAACATACAAATATACAATCTGAAATAATGTAAAATAAATCAAACTAAATTCTTGCTTATAGAAACAATTAAAACAAATACTTTTAACATTGGTTTAAACAGAAAAGCAGCATATATAAATTATAATTGTTTTGTTTTTTCAACAATAAAATAAACACAGTACAATAAACACAGGTAGTCAAGTGTATCAAGTCAAGCCAAAACTACACAACACAACAGTCATCCTGGTGTAATTATAACATGTACTTTCCAACGCCTCATCATGAAGAGATTAAAAAGAAAGACCAGCGAGGGTCAAGTATGATTGCATTATTATTAGCTGATTTGAACCACAGGTATTTCGAAGTGCACTCTCTCAGACAGATACTTGTGATATATGAACCAACAATGAACAATGGACTTAGGCTTTAAAGCTACCAAATGGCAATATGTTGTCTGCATACATGTGTGCTTCGGGGAATAGAAAGGTTGCCGCCCACACTCATAATGAATCTAGAATTTGTACTCGGGGGCAACCTCACAATGGATCTTGAGGGGCAGGCAAATCCGAATGGGTTTGGAAAAAATCTACATGGGGATCAAAGTTTGCTGCTTAGTGGCTTGCTGGCTGGCTTGGAACAGATGGGCGTCGCAGGCACTATGAGCCCATTGAGATTCAGGATCCAAAGTGGCTTCTGCTGCTCTGTACACACACGCAGATGATGCCTTTGTGTCAGCGGATTGCAGATATCCATTTAGATAGGTAGGGAGGGATGTGGGCTTGTTTTGGCTCATAGATGCAGAAGTAAGGACAAAGCAACAGGGAATGCTCTTTGAAGCAGAGCACAGTTAAGAGTTTACTCACACAGGTTGGTTAAAATATCCGAGTTTTATATTCCCCGGTTGTAGGTGCTGTAATTGAGTTTGTCTGTGTTAAATGGAAACAACAAACATCCTTTGTGCAGTTTGTCACAGCTTCTCTGGGTTCTGAAACACCGTGATTAGCAAAAGCTTTGTAGGCTTTACAACAATGAGATGTGTATATACTATGTACTTACAGAATGAGGCACTTTTGTTTTCTCAATGCATTAGCCATTTTACAAGGACTACAAAAGCACACTACCAAAATCTATGCTATATGACCTGACTTTTGGAGTCATGTCTTTGGTGTTGATTTGGGGTTGGTTTTGACTTCAGAACCTAGTCCTCTGAATTTTTTTAAAGATCACTACATATGCAATGCCTACTTAAAGTGTTTTTTGCTTTTTCTGCCTAATATGAATAGTTCAGATCAACAGACAAATTTAATAATGAGCAAAAATAACCTGAACTAATCTAGAGAATCAACTGCGCTGCACAACTTAGCCAAAACATAGGCTAAAAGATGTCAAAAAGCAACACATCCTGCACTGATCTAAAGAAGTTTGAGAAACAATGTCAACAAAGGCACATGACAGAAGGGGAAAGGATCCACAGCAATTTCTAAAGCATTTGTACTTATTCAAACAATAATGTGAGCCAATGTCAAGAAAAATCGGTGAAGTGGTGGAACATTGGTGGAGCACCAATATGATCCCATGAACAACTCATTCTTGACTTCATAAAAGAAAAAAAACAGAACAGTCAAACCACTGCAAGCCTCAAATACTTAAAAAAATGGATAAAAATTATATAATTTATTGGGAGTAGCATGTACACGAGGGTGATTGACAGCCCTAAGACCCTCCTTTTGGGTCTGATTGGTTGTCAGAAACAACCAATTTGTTCAGATGACAACAGGTCATAAGTCAGACTAGTTTTTTTTTTTTTTGCATATCTGTCTCATATCATATTGTGACAACATGATGACATATTAACAAATAAGTAAAATAAATATGTTTTTAATAAAAGTCACATGCTTCTGCTTCAGTAGCATGTTTTCATTTACTATGAACATAAATTTGTCATTACAAACAGAAATGAAGGTTTAGAAATATCCATCTGCGTGTAATTAATCTATAAAGCATTTAATGTCATAAACGGAGTTACTGAAATAAATAACCTTTTCAAAAAAGTTCTAATTTATTCAATATGGGTTTGTGTGTTTTGTTGTTTTTGGAGACTGACTTAAAATATTATCGTGGATCTCGCTATGGGCTCCAACATGCAGTAACAGTTTGAGTTATTTATTTATTTTTCTTCAAGATGTTTCCTTCATAGGCTTTTTACCTTAATTAAAGAAAAATCAAACACAGAAAACATCACCGTTGCCATTCAAATCTTGGTATTGAGATCTGATGAGATCCCAAACACCCTTGATCAGAGCATCCAATGACACGGACCAGGTAAAGCGGCTGGGCCGCCGTCGCTTTTTATTACTCTGCACTGAAAGTCAGGAATGTTTGGAAGGGCGAAATCAATCGAGAGCTCTTCCTCAGTTAAATATATTGGTATAAAAGGTAGCCAACACTGATAACTCATGTAAATTTTAATAACTATCAGGTGGGTTTTATGGACCCTAATAAATGTGTCACTTTGTAACTGCAGTCTCATAGTCCATCATTTTGTGGTTAGCTTAAGAGAAAAAGACATGAAGAGAAAGACAGTGTGGAAGCTTAAGAGAACGAGAATGCCTCAGGGGCTCGCATTTAACCTGCCCACCAATCCCAATCAATGTCATTACTCCTTTCCACTCCACTTTATCTGCTCCCAGCAACTGTAGTTTCCTAGAAATGACCATTGTACAGCACTCTATGAAACAGTCACAGGGCTAATGGGATGAGATGCAAAGAATTATAAATACTGACAGTAAATCATATTACATCCCTAATAAGCATTAACTGGATAACTGGGTCAAAGCTGTATTATCTTAATTGATTTTTCTAAAGAAACCTGACAGCAAAATGTCAATGCTTGAATATTTCTTCATGCATCATTAAAACAAGATTGGCTTTTAACAAAAGGGGAGGAGGACAGGATCCTTTGGGCTGAATTGATTCTTGCTTGAGGCCGCCTTGCACAAGTAAGTGTATTACATAAAAATCTATACAGGATATTAAAACAACACCCATTCTGCAAGACAGTTACAATTAAAAGCTGACACCCGTCCATGCTTTTGTGCCTGCCACCGCTGTGTGCCAACAAATGCATCTCAGCCTCGTGAGTCGCAGCAGTTAATCGGAGGACTGCCTGGAAGCCTAAAAAGGTTACATTAACCAGGCTGCTCAAAGGCTGCGTGCAGTGACAAACAGCCAAAGTGGACATTTGTGTACTCGTGTGATATTTGTAACTTATGTGAATAACTAAATGCAAAGGCAATAAGCAATGAATAAACAATAAAATACAGTTGTTTGTATATATTGAAAAAGAGAAATGAACTAAAAGTACTAAATTTGAAGCTCATTGTGGGATGAATATATGCCCCAGAATTATAATCATTTTGTGTGTTTAAAAAAAGTTCAAAAATATTCCCTTCAAGAAAACAGACAACAGAAACATTTTCTGGGTTAAAATAATAATAATTAGAAAAAATACAATATTTAGTTAAGAGAATGAAATACAAAAAATAATAATAATAATCCCGATAAACAAAATTTTGAAGAATTCCAAACAACTTTTTTTTTTTTTAAATCAATCCTGTGGTGTGATTTGTTAGCTTGTAATATTTCATTTTTGTCACTTGTTTTACATTTTTTAATTGCTTTTCTTAGTGTGTTGCTTACTAGTGTTGTCTGAAATGTACTTTAGACTTGTGTATTGTCTTACTTTATTGTATCCACAATGGAATCTTACAGTTAAGAACGAGTAATCTACGGCATTGCTCCCAGAATATTTTATATTACTAGCAACTGAGTGGTATAATACTCAACAGTTCACAGCCTGATCTCAGCTATAACCAAGCTGTCTTCTCCACATTATCACCTACCTATTACCCTCGTTTTTGCTTATTTTGATCACATGTTGCCGCTTGACCACTGACCTTCGATCTGCGGATTAAACCAGAAGTGATGAGGTGTTTATGCAGCTATAGCTCACGATCAAAATGTCAGCAGAAACTTCCTCAAGCCAACGGCATGAAAAATCAGTCATTACATCATCAACTTGCATCTGTGGCAAGATTCAGTCGTGTATCCATGCAATGATACACGACTGTATCATTGTAACTTCATGTTTCACACATGAAGTTACTACATATTGATGGGATGAGTCCTATTCTGACTGTAAGCAGAGCTGTCCAAGAGTTTGGGGTCTGGGAGCGTGGAGATTCCAGAGCAGTGCAGTGGGTTGGACTGGGTCGGTTGGCACTGAAGCCAAGCAAATGCTGGGAATAAATCAGCCTCACTGACACGGTGCCTCTCATCAAGTGACATCCCGCAGTGTCCCCATCAGTTACCAGCTAATAAAGATGTATGGGAGGCAAACAGAGGCGATGAGAGCAGATGCCAAGGTGAAAAGCATCTCGTGTCTGGAGAGTTACTGTACGTTAGGTCTGAGAAATCCAGCAGGAATAGTGCTGGGTATGCTTTTCCTAATCTCCACGTGTTGAAGAGCGTGGGCATTTTTAACGGCAAGCTGCTTACGGAAACCAAGCAGGAGTGAACTTTATTAGTAAAAAGGCATGTGCCTTAAAATTACATATATATATTTAAATCCAGTTTGAATGTGCACATTTAAACATGGATTCATTGTTTTTTTTTACTTTCTGCAAAGAAAGCAAACTTTTTGGTTAAGGAATATACCAAACGTTGTTTATTAAAATGTCTGGGAGGGCTCTGCTACTGTAGCGTTTTCACTGTGTCCAGCTTATTAGTGTTGAACGCAGTTAAACACATTTCTACTGAAAGCAGCTCTTGCTTTACTGAAGCCTTCTAAGTTCAGAGTCCGACGGTGAGGTGAGGAAGTGTGCATCTGAAAGAGACAGAGAGGGAGGAGCTAAGAGGATATCTGAAATAATGTATTATTCATGACAGCCCAAGTGGAAGTTGTCTGGTCTCCGAGCTGCTGGAAAACACCACAACACTGCATCACACTCACGTGCGCACACACACCGAGCAGTGCAGTCCAGTGGTGTTCACCTGACATCTGCATATGCCATTCAGAAGGGCAATATGTGTCTGCATCAGTGATTTCCAAACACTTTGGGGTCAACATATTATTAATATTTAGTATTAGCACTGATGACAATGTGGCATCCTCCTGAGAGTCGGGCAAAATGTTGAGTGGGGGCCATTCTTCTGACGTCAACTGTGTTAGGCAGATGGTGCTGTCAGTTTGGGTCTTCGTTTATTCTTTCATGCATATGGCAGCATCTCCCCTTCGTTAGGGAGAGAGAGAAAAAAAAAAAAAAAACAGCAAGCAAACTCATGTATTATCTATGGGCCCAAAAAGCATGCAAACATAAGCAGGGATGTATCAAAGGAGCTTTAACTTCTGTAAACAACCATCGGTGGTTGTTGCGAATGTGATTTTACTGGCAGAAATAGCAGAAACATATGGCCTAAGACAGGAAAAGGGCTGATACCTGAATGGAATGTGGATCCACTGGGGCCCTCAGTACTTGGTATGTGACAACATGTCATCCGATTGTGAATGACATGGCAGGCTTTCAAAAATCAAAGTAAAACGAAATAATACCCGAACGGCCCAGTTTTAATAAAGAAAACTGAAGTTTTATAAAAGCTCTTCTAGAATTTACAACCCTCTGCTGAAAGAGGAAAAAAAATACCCTGCCAATGAAAATACAGGTGGATTTTTAATAATAAAACTGAATTTTGGGCAATTTATTTGCATCTAAAAAAAAAAAAAAAAAGTTTTCCCGTTAATTTGTTATCCTGGATGAAAAGGGCCAAAATTACTGAGCTCAGGAGGATGTATTTGACATTTTAGAATAATAAACAATACCAGTTCAAAAAGGACATTTTTTACGACTAATAAAATCCAAATAGGCAACAACTTTTACACAGCTACAAGGACTCAAAAACACTTACAATAAATAGTGAAACTGATTTTCATTTTCTCAACAAACAAAGAAGAATCCTACATTTTCTCAAAGCAAATGCATCCCGTTTTGAACCAAATGCTTATAAAAATTGATTGTATGTTTATATGTTCCCCAAGGGGGAAAGATAATAAATAAAATCAACTCAGAGTTCAAATTAAAGTCAATAAGAAACTGAGAAGCAAAAACATTTACATTAACATAATTTATTATAGCATTCACCAAGCCCATCAGTACAATCTGATGGAGTTGTTATATATTTATACTATATTACTGAAAACTGTTGTTCCATAAGTGTCTTTATTGAATGTTTTTTTTTTGTTTATTTAAATTAGCTTTCAGCAGTAGTACATGTACACTTACATTAATACCATTAGAAGTGTAAAAAGAAGAAGCATTGCTTCAAATGTTTTACTTTTTTAAGAAGCATTTCAAAAATTTAGATTGCAGTTCAGTTATGAGGCTGTAAGCAGTTAATAAATTGCCACTAATTCTCCTGACATCATCACTGGTTTCAATTCCAGTTAGTTTGTCCTGGAAACGAAAACTAACGACACGTCCAAGGGAGCTCGATCAAAATGCACTTCTATATATAATATCCCAAACATGTTATAACATTTGAATTGGGTGTTTGCGGAAAAAAAACACAATGATTATTCATAGAGGAAATAGATCGAAGTTGTTTTCTTGTACCTCTTCCGATCGCTAGGTGTCTCTTCACTCATCTGAGTCCCACCTGAATTTTTATGCCTGTACTTCATCTGCATGCCAGCAGACAATAAAAAAAAAAACTCTAAAAGAGGGTGGCACCAACATGAAGAAAACAACTATAAAGTTTGCTTTAAAGACCTCCACTGAGGAAAGATGCTGCTGTTTTTTTTTTCCAGTGTGGGATTTTTTTTTTTTTTTCTAGAGGAAAGTTGAACACAAAAACTATTGATACTATAGTGAAAAGTTGACCTGTTTTTGCAGTGCTTGGTTGTCTATTATGAAGCTGTAGTGAAAGCTCTGGATCTTTATTCAACTGAGTAAAAAAAAAAAAAAAAACGGGACAAATGCTGTTGGATGGTTGTCCACAAGTCCAAGCAGCTTGTGCATACAGAAATGGAGAGGTACCTCCAAGCCCGTCACCGAAATGTGTTTCTTTATTTCTACACCAACTTAATCATTCTGACTCTGGCACTTGGAGATGATTCATATTCAATGTGTTTGTTACTAAGTTAATTTTCAGCACACTATTTAAGAGTTGTTTGAAGATTGTCAAATTCTGTTTTGGCATCTGATTATCACTGATGACTCAAATCTCAACTCAAAAGTTTTGAACTATCAATTTTGGGTTATGAAATAACAGTTTGCGAGTGTAAAATAGAAAAAAAAATAGTAGAAAAAAAAATCTATTTCAACTTTCACAATCAAAAAAGAAAAGTGTCTTTCGGTTCAGTAAAAGAGAGAAGTAGAGAAAGAGAGACCCCAGTTAACTTCTGGAGTGTTTAACAGCGAGGGGTCTTACTCCCGGTTTTCTGACACGAAGTCGGGTTGGATCGAATCGACACTCCGGTTGAACCAGAGGATGAGTGGAGATACGAAGGTCCCTGTGGCGACCTGGCAGGTGCCATAGCAACAGTGAATAGGGGGTGCGGGGGAACATGAAGACACCAGCGAGAGAGAGAGAATATCCTGTTGAAAGGAGGAGCTGTGGCACCGGCAGCAAAATCACCTGTGACAGACCCAAACACAGGTCGGCAGCTTTCATGTTGGAGCCTGTGTCTAATCTTTGTGAGGGGGAAAGAGGTGGGGGGAGGAGAGAGAGCCACCGAGACAGACAGACAGACAGACAGACAGACAGACAGAGAGAGAGAGAGAGAGAAGGTGTGAAAAGGCAACAAAGACGGATATAGTCAATAATTAATCATCAGATTGTTCAATGCTATGCTGGTTGATATGACAGCTGTTTTGATTGACTGATTTAGATCTTTTGATCTGTATGCTGTGACTCTTGCTGGGTACTCTCCCTCTCTGCTGTTACTATTGCTTGCCCATTTTATCCTTCATATCCTCGGCAAGTAGCAGAGAATCTAATGCATTTGCACTACAGCTGGAGGGCCAGAAAAGGAACTCCCTGTATTGGAATGTGTTAGTTTTTTTTCACATAGAGTGCATTTTACAACTCATATGGTACAGATGTCATTAAAACAACATATGGGTAATTGACTATGATAAAAATATATCATGTGATAATGTGATTAAACAGGTGCAAGTAACACTTTCTTCATCAAATAAAAAAAAAAAAAAATGTGATGCTAAGAAGTTTGACCCGACCTTCCCCGAGCCCGTAGACATTGGGTCCGAGCCCCGCAGAAGCGTGGTGTACCTGGGTTGGTTTGAGGAGCTATCGACTACTTGTACACCCAAATCTAGAGCTGAAGAGGATCCCAAATGTCTGCATTGGGAACCTCAGCGTCTCGTCTTTGCTTTTTGCACATGTGGCGGTTCTGGTGGGATCTTCACCGTCAAGTTCCTCTAGCTGGGTCTGAGGCCACACGCAGGAAAATGCTGATCTGCCTCTGTCTCTATCGGAGGAGTCCCAGTACCTTGGTGTATAGTTAATGAGCAATGATAGGATGAATCAGGGGATTGATAGATGGATTGTGACCTCATCTGCAGTACAACCAGCAATGTGTCACCCTCTCAAGGAGATGAAAGAGCTGAGCCCAGAAGTGAAATTCTCAGTTTACCAGTCCATCCATATTTGGACCCAATTGTGGTCGTATGATATGAATCATGACCAAAGTAACAAGTGGAGTTGGCCTTAGAGGTAGGGTACACACTGTAGCTTTGTCGTGTGGATGAAGCTCATAGTAGAAACGTTAATTTGTGGCAGACACAAAATGTTTAGGATGAACCAGATCTACCTATTTGTCTAGGAACAAATACCCTAGAATGAGTTGAAGGATCAGAGTAGAGAGATTAATATCTGGACCTGTTACCCAAACCGCTAAATCTCAGGTAAGAGTAAGCAGATGGATAGATAGATGGATGGATAGGCAGGCAGGTACATTGCTAGCTATTCAGTTATTTATTGTTGTATGCAGATACAAAAATTCAAATGCTTAGATTTACCAAACTGACCAAAGAGAGAGTAACATCTGAACAACCATGATGGAAAGTGTTTTAAGCACAAATTCAATATGGCGTTTCCATCAGCATTTGCTGATTTTCCACATTAGAAATGCTATTTTCCAGTATTTAGTCTCCACGGATCATGGGAGTCTGTCATTCAGTGAGACAGTAAGTGTGTCCTGCTAAACAAGGCCTTCATTGACCTAATAACTGGCAGCCTACTCAGTCACCAGCATGTTGAGTAGTATTCATTATTCATGCTCATTAAATTCTGGGCCTCATACAAGCAAAGACTGCCAGCCTTGCTGCCAAACTGTGTTGGTTTTGTGATGTGCCCACTTGAGACTTAGGGATTTAAAACCAGGACACCACTTTTGGAAAAAAAAAAAAAAAATGAGAGAGCGCAATAGAGAGCATCCCATAAATGCACATAATTCGATCTGCTTCCAGTTTAATTTGATCGCATTTGACAAAATACAAAACGAAGCTCACCTCCATTCATTTACCGCAAATAGGATTTGAAATTAATAAGTGGAAGAGAAATGAATGCATTCTTCACCATGAAAGCAGATTTCGAGTCAAATCTGCCTGTTTGAATATTCATGATCATATTTGGTTAATCGTATTTTTTTTTTTTTTTTTTTTGCCAGGCTCCATTCCCGATCATTTATTCTGCAAGCAAACTGAGCTTGTCAACAAAACCTTTTTCAATGGAGAAACATCTTTGAAGCATTTTCAACATTCAGCGATGTGTCACATCCCATTCATTTATTTATTTCTGTGCTGAGAGAATTGTCTGTCTTTCCATCTTGCTGCGACACATTTATGATTTCGGAGTGAAAACAGAACAGACACCAACGAGATCTCACGTTATGTTGCTTTGAACATGGTGCCGATCTTGAATACGTACGTTTATTTTTGTGCTTGATGCTCGATTTTAGAAGAGAATACATCAATTCACATCAAACATATGCTTGGAAAGAGTCACAACAGGAAGAACCTGAAATGGTGTGGGAAAAAAAAAAAAAAAAAACACTGAAAGATGCATTTGAGAAGAGGAGTGATACAGGACACAAGCTATGTTTTACATGTATGCCACATACAAATCAAAGGCAGCAGAAAATTTTTTGCTTTTGCCAGCAAAGATTTTAAAAGAGGTTATGATGTCCACGAAACAATTATTTATTATGGAAAACGTCAACAAAGTGCTAGCAGCTGTCAGCAACGTTTCCAGGGCTTCACAGCCATTCATATTTGTCTCTCATATACTCAAATCCCCAAGACAAATAGTCCCAGTTCCAGCACAGAGAGTGGATTACTGCTTTCCCATATGTTGTCCTGTGCAGACACAGCCGTATCAATCTGAGCCCGGTCAGTCGCTCTTTCATAAACTCCTAATGTACTGGAAAGCCTGCCACAGTCGGCTGCTCCTCGCTGCTAGTCCTGAACAGTCTCAGCCTCCAACTTCCACAATGGAGAACAATCAGGCTTTTCTGTTGGATTAGGAAGGGAAGGGAGGGCGAAAGCCCCGAGTGGCAGATTGTTGTCTGGTAAGGTTGTCTTTTAATGCCGGAACACTTCAGCTCTGTTTTTTTTTTTTTTTTTTGTGTGGGATCTGTGTCAGAAACAAGAGGTCTAAATAAACAACAAGGCCCACCAAAGTGCTTTCATCCATCATGGCCTCCACTGACAGCAGTGGGCTGAGAAAGGATCTGGAATCATCTACTGTGTGCTCCATTGTACTGGGAGTTGCCTATCTGCTTTCCTACAGTGCCTTGGAAAAGTACTGTCTGGACCTTTTTTTTTTTTTTTTTTTCTTTTCATAGATGATCATTGTACATTTATAGATAATGCATTTTATTATGAATATTTGTGATAGACCAACACAAAGCAGATCATAATTGTAAAGTGGAAGGAAGATAACATGTGGTTTTATGAATCCTACAAATAAGCATCTGAAAAGTATGGTGTATTCAGAACACCTGCATTTCTACATAGCACAATTAAGACCCGTGGGGATATGGACAGCTTGAGACATCTGGAAACTGAATTCTTTGTTAATCCTCCTTCTTTTGAATAAAATAAAATGGAGGGATGGGTAGATGTGAACAATCTCATTTGGATTTAAGTTTGAACTTTGGGCCATTGCATAAGTGGAAACCAGTGTATTGAAATTATGTCTAAATTTTTTTATTGAAATGTGAATCTGTGGCTCTGGTTCAAGTAAGTTTGCAGTCCACAGCGGTTTCTCTTTTTAACTGAATTCATGTGCTGGTATTTTCAAAAACAACAAGCCCTACGAACAAAATGCTTGAACTTTCAGTCAAAATACTTCAACTAACTCTTTAATTAGGGTAGTAACAATAGGGTTAGGTTAGGTTAGCAGGGGATTGATAGATGGATTGTGAAAAAAATCCATGCTATCAACTTTTTCACATCTTTCCAATGCTGCTGCCTTTTGAAAACTTAAGAAAAAGCTGTATTTTTTTTTTTTTTTGTAATTCGGCCCATGTTTTTTTTTTTCTACTTTACATCAATTATGCACTGTGCTCTTGTGTTCTGTTACATAAAATACCGACGCGACACATTGCAGTTAGTGGTTATATCATGACAAGGTGAAAAGTCAAGGCTTTCGCAAAGCGCTGCATCTCCAAATGAAACTTTTGCCAGCCATTTTTCAGATACTTACATCTGGAGGATGATCAATGTCACCATATACTAATTATACATGTTCATTGTTTTTTTAGAGATAAATGCACAAACACCAAGCCATTCTTCAGGCGTCACAGTTAGCCAGCACATACAGCCACAGCCATGTCAGGCATTTACATGAGAATTCTGTTGAGGAGTGTTTGCTCTGTTTGTAAAAGATCAGCAGTTATACTTAAATCGCTCAATCTATCAAACCCAGATCTAAGATGACAGCCAGTGTTTTATGAGTCACAAACTAACAATAGGCTCACTTGTGAGACATGAGCTCAAATATTAGTTCTTAGTCTGTTCTTTGAATTTCTGGGGTTAGTTTGGATTACTACCTCTAATCTGGCCAATGGTACGGAGGGGAATTTCCTGGACTCAATGAGATGGGAGTGTTTCCGAACAAACAAGACTTCAAAGGGTGTGTGCTCAGCAAAAAGGTAAGGCTGAATGCAAACATGTATTCATTTAGCAATATTTATTTTTTTCTCTCCTCAAACCATCTCTCTGTGTGGATCAAAAGCCTAACCTTTTGACCGCGGATCTTTTTTTTTTTTTTGCCTGGGTTTAATTTTTCAAAAGATTTTTTTTTTTTTTCAAATCATTATTATGAAAGAATGCAATAGCTTGTGGAAGCCATACAGTGCTTCCTGAAACCCGAACAAAAATTTAAAGGAACGTGACTAAAGTTCATGTCAGTGCTGCTTAAATTTGAGTTCAGCGAAAGAAAACCAAGTAAAAAGGTAAAAGCGTGAATTTAATTAAATAATTTTCTAAATTTAATCTGTGACAAACCATTTTTTTTGGTTGACCTTGAACTCTTTTACCTTAGCTTTTGTTGAGTTGCTTGCTGATGGCAACACATGACTGAGGCTTTAAATCTTCTTTTTAGAAACTGGAGCTCTGTTTATTTACTTGCACGACAACATATTTAGTACAATTACTGCAGAAGCCGGTAATCACCTAATGACACGCAGCACTAAAGTTTTATGATCTCTAACAGAAGCTTAGTTCCGCTTCTGAAAGAAGTCATCTTGTCTTCTTTTAGAAGGACAGAGGAAAGATAACTACATTGGGGAAGGGTGGGGGGATAGTTGGCAGCACATATTTTGGGTAGCTAGGACTACAAATCTGGGGGAGGTTCTGAGGAATGTTAAAGAAATAATTAAGAACAGATTTGGGATGCTAAGCTCCTCCAGTGAATTACCAGGATATAAAGAGATGATGGAGAAAGTGCCAAGAAAGATAATGAATTTTGCCACGTTGCAGAAACAAAGGCAAGTAAGTAAGTGTTATTAATATATCACCTTTCAGAGAAAACAAAAATCTGATAGTGATTCGCAAACACAGTGTTAAAACATAAAACAGCACTGAGAAGACAACAAAACAATAGAATAACATGACAAAAAAAAAGAAATACAACATCTACATTTAAAAGTACATGAACAAAATGCAACATTTGAATAATAATTTATTCTGCTACCTTTTTAAATACATCAACACTTGAGAGACTTACAACCACAATGTGATATTATAGAAGGATACTCAGTTGCAACTGCAGCCAGCCAAATGCGATTCTGCAACTACGTGGCAAACATTTCAGATGTTCGCTTTTAAAACATTTAGAAATCCACGAAAGCCTTTCTGTTTGTCATCACAAATATGTGCAAGTTTGTGTTGAAGGTAAGAGAGAAAGAAAAAAAAGATACACTGTGAAAATTTCAAGAACCATGAATCCTTTTGCAAGTCAGTCCAGAGGCCACTGACACACACACACACACACACACACACACCCACAAAACACAAAACACAGAAAACAATCATCACCACTTAGACAGATTCAGATTTCCTGTAAAAATGTAAGACAGCATTCCCTATTCTTCAATACGTTTGTCGAACCACAGACGGTAGGCATATTTTTTTAGAAAGAGCACCATGTTTTTAAGAGAAGACAATGTAAATACCGGGTCCATATCAATACGGTGAGCGTTATCACTCTGTATTCCATATCCCATGATCTAAGATGTCACCTGCAGGAGCAGTTCCGCATGTGAGACAGGTGTGATCTGTGTCAGGCCGTTTCCGTCCCCAGGCGAGAGGTCATGACGGTTGACTTCATCTCCCTCCTCTGGCTTCCAATCACTCAAACATAAATCAATACCGTTAATAACTGTTTGAACGATGTCTAAATGGGATATCTTTGCTTCGAGCGTTACCACATTGCTGTTCTACACATTTACTCACTTTCTAAAAGAAAAAAAAAATACAATTGAAATGTCTGATCCAGGTTTGATTTGATATATATATATATATATATATATATATATATATATATATATATATATATATATATATTTTTTTTTGTAATAGTGATATCAATAAAACTGCAACACAACGGTTTTAGAAAATGTTTAGATTGGCTACTGCAGCTGTTCCTTTATGGCAGACTGTATAGTAATTTCATCCAAATAACACTAGCAAATAGCAACTCAATTTAAGGTAATTTCTTAATTTATTTCTAACATGAAAATAAAGCAACCGCTTTTTGGGAGATTTCACGTTTCAGTTTCATGAATAATTCAGCTTTAAAAACACATTTAGCTATACAAGATACCGATGACAGACTTCACCGGTTTAAAACGGGACCATGCATGAGAAATGATCACATTTACGAAGGTCAAAGGCACAGACTGTGAGAGTGAAGCATCTTATAATTCAAATTATCCATTAATTAGTTTTCATACGATTATGGTAATAACCTACATGCTTTGGACATCAGCAAAGACACATTAAGCGTTTTAAAAGGTGTTGCTGCAGTCATGTGACCTCTATCTCATCTTGCTTTCATTTACTATTGGGGTATGCATCAGTAGGCTAAGTGTATTTACTATGATAGTTCTGTCACAATGGAATTATGTGAGGTTGTAAATAGAGTCAGCAGCCAGAGGATCTCGGCTGTTCATCATTGGGTGGAGGGTCCGGAAGAGAATTGCTAACGGTTTTACTTTATAGTCCATTCTAAAAGCTATTGAAATGATGATTATAAAATACTGCCATTACTTTGTATGAAAACGTGCCGCTCCGCATCGCAGGGTGATCATCAACACGATTTGTGGGCTAACACTGAAGTTGCTACGGCACGAAGACGGCGCACTGAGACATGAGAGCAATACGACAGTGCAGTTTTATGTGACAGCGTAATACATACAGTCTGACAGGAGTGTTTGTTGGATGAAGGTGTGACGAGGTCTGGTGGAATGGGAATTACCACATACATATGAGATTTTCTTAGAAATATGACCCATTAAGCATGTTCCTCTGTGCAAATTTCAATTCCATTCTTTGAAAAATGTGATCACTGACAGAATGCAGTCTTAAATTTTAAGTATTTAAAATTTAAGACTTTTAAATAATGTTCTGTGTTTATATTAAATTAGTCTTGATTTAAATCACACCTATATACATGCATGCATATATATATATATATATATATATATATATATATATATATATATATATATATATATATACATTCCAGTTCAAAGCAAGAATGAGGAAAAGTCATTGAATGTGAAGCTTTTGTACTTTGTTTTGTTTGTTTCTTTGTTGTTTGGGTCCAAGTTCACTAGAGTAATAAAACTTTATTACTTCATTCCTTTTGTCCTTTCAAAAATAATTTTGAGGGGAAAGTCAAAGTCTCAAGTATGTAAAGGTGTCCATCTAATCATCCCTCTGCCATCAGGTCCATGTCATCAACATGGCTTTGCTGCAAGTTGTGAACAAGTTGTACAGACAATTCTTTCCATTCAGAAGATTTTATTGAACACGTATACCTGATGAATTATATTGTGCTCTCATTCTTAATTTTTAAGTTGTGCCTTTAAATGCTGGGAAAAAAAAAAAAAAAAAAAAGTTTTTGAGATTGTTTTTCTAGTGGATAAGAAGAAAGCCACCTGCAATGTTCAGGGTTTTTATCATAAGCTTATTTTATTTCGGAAAAGTATGTTTATAATGACCTATCTTCTTTGAAAAACAATGGGAAGTGTGATTGTGATTTGTTTGTTTCATATTTAAAAGATTTTTTATGACTTCAGGCTCCAAAATAAAATGACGGCTGACCTGTGATTGGTACGACTCAAATAATCTGCGAGTCAAAGGTTCTTCAAGTAGAGGATTCCATGAGGTGTTACATTTTTTTAAGCCGTCCTGTGTACACCTGCAGCCACCATAAATTCATTGTGTTTTTACAATAGCCAAAGCCAAACAGCCAAAACCTTGCAAAATAAGCAGAGCTTCCTGAATGCTCTTTATTGGATTTGAAAGTTTGAGCAGACCCTCCTCAAAAAAGTAAAATGAAAAAAAGCAAAAAAAGAAAAGGAAAATCATTCTTGAGCACATCTATCAATTTGCAAACAGACTTAAACGTCTCCACATTGGCACACAAGCTGCAAGTAACATTCTGCTTATCCCACTGCACCCCTTCATGTGATGTAATTTCATTCTCTACAAAATTCTTTCTTTTTGCCCCCTCTTCTTCTGTCACCGCTGCACAGAGGGGGACAGAGAGAAAGCCACTTCCAACAGTGACAGAAAACTGCCCACTCTTCCCCCATAAAATTAGAAAAGCTGTTCGTGCTTTTTTATCTTTCAGATTTCCTGGGTTTTATGGTTAAATACTAAAGCACTGCAGGCTGGTCATGCTTTAAGCTACTAGAAAAAAAGTTAAGCTTCAGCGTTGGGCAGCAGAGATACGGGCTATAAGCTGACAAGTAATTAAACCAGCATATCTGTAACAACTGTCATCTCTTATTTCTCCTCAGCCTGGATGTAAACCAAAGGCAAGAAAACTGAAAAGGATAGAGTTTTTTTTAAAGCAAAGGGGACAGTGAAGGAGTGAGAGAGAGTCTTTACATTGCAGGGCAACTGCAGGGTATATCTCCTGCTGAACAGTTTAGCAGACTTGGGCATTTAGGGGATTGTGGAGGAGATCAAAAGGGTCAGGGATCCTTTTACCAATTAACAGCAGGGAGACGGACATCAAATAAGGTGTAAATTTCAGCTCTGCACTTTTCAGTGAGCCAAGCATGAAATGCATTCTAATGCTCTTTTTGGTTTAGTGGAGGCTTTTGAACCGCCAATGATGTCACTGTGACTCTCCTAAAGACTGGCTTAATCGCTTCTCAGAATTGTGTGCAGCCAACTCGTCCACTGTGTATCTGTCAAAGAGAGTGTCGAGTCAGTTATTGATAACGACGGGGCGTTATTGCTCCAGCCCGACAAAACTGGAGGACGCTACAACAGGCTTGTGAGCGAGAGAGGTTTGACCCTTCACCTCGGATCTTTAGTGGCTTTATTAATAATTCTGCAAACATAGTAAATGAGTGATTACCTGAATGATCTCCACGGGTGGGAAGAAATGTTCGGCTCGGGAGTCGATGCGTCTGTTACTGGATTTTCAAAGTGCATAGTGGTGCAGCTCCTTTCAAATACCCTGATAATGTGATCGTATTTTAAAATACTGTACCCAGGGCAAACCGCCATGTTTCTGAAGATTACAAAAACTCTAAGCAGGTCATTATGTTTGCTTAATCTGCTTAGCCAAAATCTAATTAAACTTTAATCCACATTTCTGTGAAGACTGACTCCAGTGACACATGCATTTTGAGTGAATTTGTTTGAATTAAAAAAAAAAAGTAAGGAAAACTATGCAATTTGAGATGAAACACATCTCAAATGTAATAAAATTGGTCTAAAATAGAGATTTGCTT
This sequence comes from Poecilia latipinna, assembly GCF_001443285.1. Classification (NCBI taxonomy): domain Eukaryota; kingdom Metazoa; phylum Chordata; class Actinopteri; order Cyprinodontiformes; family Poeciliidae; genus Poecilia; species Poecilia latipinna. Next base: position 757,491 of record NW_015112751.1, on the reverse strand, counting down.
TCTTTTTTTTATAACAAGCATGAAGCAAATGAAACAATTTCAAACATATGAACTGGAGTTCCTTTGCGTCACTTTTTGTGAATCATTCAACAGGCAGCTGCTCGAATCCCATCTCAGCTTCGTTGTTAACAAAGTTCCCACGCTGCATGACGCTCCTGAAGCTAAAGCTCACACATATCAGGATGAGGTTAGATTCATTTATTCATCAGCTACTGAGCTGCTCTTCTTCAGTGAAGTCTTCTCTTGCCTTGTAGCACACAAGTCAACTAAAAAAAAAAAAAAAATGAACTGATAGAAAATGGTGAACTGGATTCTGTAGCTCTGAGTTGGGATTATCAGTGGTGGTTTCATCAACCTCCCTACTTAAAATAAGCCTTTTTATTCATTTCTGATCTCGTATATTTTGTGTATTCCATGTCATCATTTCAGTCACAGTTTTCATCTGTAAAAATGGACAAAACTAGTGAACCTTTTATGCTAAAACACCTATTTCCACACTGTTGGGTGTGCATAGAGATATGGAACAGAAGTTTGGACATTTGTATTTCTGCTGTTAAGGTATTGAACTGTGCCGAATGAAAAAAGACAACACTGCCAGACTGCATAGAAATACAGAATATAAGTCATGATTTATATAGATTTTACATTATATCTTGTTTTTAAAAAAGCATTAAGCCACTTCGTTAAAAGATGGAGTCATTGTACGATTTCCTGCAAGACAGAATGTCAGGCGATGTGTCACGATGCTTGAGACAACCAGAATAACTCATTTAAGAACAAAGACAGAATTTGTATGCACGGGTGATAACAATCAAAGGAGATATCTATTTAAACGAAATGTCTTCTAATATGAAAACTTTTCCTTCCGCATAAGATTTACACTCTTTGACAGTTTTTCCAACATAAACACCAGGTAGTATCGTCAAAATAGCTCGTGCGCAGAGGATCGTGCCTATGGTTCCCAATCCCCACCATCACAATCGCTGGAACCTCTCTTCAGTCTTCTGTTCTCTCTCATTATGCATGTGCTGGGTAGGAGTAAGTAAAATAATCATTTGTAATTCAGTAGACCGATCTTAACTCATTTAGTTGTGCTAAAGGCTGAGTGAGGGAAATACAAAGAGCCTCTACGTTTTGCCACCATGCTCATTATGCGTATTTTAAAACAATTTGCAATTCAAGGCCCCACAGAGTGATAGTTAGAGGGAGAGAGGTAAATGCCTGGGCTTCAAAGGCTGCTTCTGCAGACTGACCTCAGACGCCACTTAGGGTCGCCACCCCTGACGAGAGCTGGGATGATGCAATTAAAAAAAAAAATTAAAAACAATCTGTAACCAAGGACTGTGGTGCTTATTATCCTTTTAAAATATCAGGGTAACACAGTGGTGAGAAACGGAAGATTTCTCTTTGTACCTACTGCATCGAAGTTCTTGAATAGCTTAGAACTGAAAAAAAAGTATATCCAATTGTTTTGTCTAGGAGTGTTGTCTTCTTAGCACCAGGATATCAACCATACATGGTGATTTTTCTCTTTTCTCCCAGAATCCAAAGTAGTTCCTTATGGTTTCCTTCCACAAATGCTTAGAAATAATTTACAAAATGCCAAATTCACTTTTTTGTACTTAACACAATTCCATATATATATATATATATATATATATATATATATATATACATTATTCAATAAGCGTTTGACATTGTTCAGTTTCGTTTAACATTTTACTTTAGAATGTTCATATAGGGAAATTTGAACCTCTGGAAATTAAAAATTATTTAAACCTCAGGAGAAGCATGGCAAATGTCGCAGTCGGACAAATGAAGCGGGTTGTCCCGTAAGGCTGTCAGTTTCTAAAATCACATAAAACACCATATTGTAAAAGTGCACACAGGGTCAGTGCGACCACGCCAGTCTGCGCACAGAGTAAAAAAACGTTTAGGGTCCAAATGACCCCATCTCTTAAAACTTCGGGTTAAGTGATAAATCGATCCAGTCTAAGTATTTTCAGCATGATTGTTGTCTTTGTTGTATTGTGTTGCTCTGCATTTTTTTTTTTTTTTTTTTTAGATGCAACTAGCACCATTTACAGCGGTTGGAAACTTGCCGCTATTTTGACTGCCTTTATATTTAATATGAAAACCATGTGTACTGTTCTCAAAAGTGTGTATGATTTATTTTTCTCTGTATGTGTGCTACTTCTAGATAGACATTATGCCAAAAGTCTTTAACACTGGATGGTTTTATCTGTGTATGTATATCTGTACATACTACACTTATCACAAGTAAAAAAAAAAAAAAGTGATTTGAGTATTTTTTTAAGCTTTCTTTTAATATAGTTAATCAATTCATTTTTATTCATTAATAAAAATACATCAATTTTTATTGAGTGTACAAGCTTTAACTGGTGTACATCTCATAATTCATGACAACTGGTCACAGTATTGAACCAGTTGCTGTAAGTGACAGTTTACTGCAAAACTATTATTTCTGGCCTCCTATTGAATGTGATGTCTCTCTTTACCAGCTACGTCAGAATAGCTTTGCCATGACGCTGATGTATTTATTTTTAGGGGATGTGATCTCTCCCTCTCTGTTTTCCTAAGATTGTGTCTGTCACCCTCGCTCTCTCTCACACACAGTTATTGCTGAAACAAATGCAATCAAAATGTCATTGCAGAAATGAAAAAGAAGCTGTTTAAAAATGCATCAGGAGCCTGCCACAGAGGGTTCATTAATTCTGTTCAGGCGGTGTTGCACAGTGGTGTTGAAAGCACTACTCTGAGACCCTAAACATCCTCTGACGCAACCTTATCTTTATGGTCTAATTTCCCATTTAGCATGTTAACACCTAGGGAGAGCACGGTACTTTTAGCCTAATTGGGCAAATGAGAACACAGTAGCAAGCAAGCTACCTTACTGTTTAGAGAGGTCTTCCAATTTCAGTCCATGTGCGAAAGGCTATAACATTAGATAACATGTCTGCTTTTACACTTTGAAATGCAAAAGCGTACTTTGTTTACGCATTACTTTGCGCAAGTGATCCTTGAAGCCTGGACTTTGATCTGCATCTGGACTGAACTGCATCTTAACTCTGACCATTTCCTCTTTCAGCCTGTTCCTGTAACGGAGGCCAATAACAATCATACTATTCAAAACAAAGGTGCTGGTTTACAAAATATAGCAGAATATATTTGTGTACATTTTTAAATGCATTAAATGGAAATACAAACTTCGGCAGAGTGAGATGCTCAATTCATAGAGGCATCATTTTTTGTCACTCTGTGACATGTTGGGAGCGAGATGCAGTTTGGGTGAAATGCCATTTGTAAATCCAAGTGCCTTTTTAAAAACCCAGTTCAAAACACTGTGTAAGAGAGGGAAATGTCCAATAGCAAATTATTTGTTGGTAAAATAAATAAATAAATAAATAAAATAATAATAATAATAATAATTAATAAGATAAATCACAAAAATATTAAAATTAAATAACCAAAAAAAAAACATATTGAACAAAATTAGTTATGCAAAGTACAATCACAATATCATTGACAGTTTTTTTTCTTTCTTTTTTTTAGCAGAAAAAAATATGTCCAAAAGATCTGAGTCATCTCTCGATTGAACAGCTAAGTGAAGCTGACCTCAAGTAACTTTTGAGGTTAATTAAGGTTTTTATTTCATAAAATGTGAAACTTGTATCTGGGAATTAAAAGTGGAAACAACAAATCATTTCTTAAGGTCCTAGGTTTAGATATTTCAGATCATTTTTCACACTAGATTGTGATTCACTGTGCATCTATAAGTATTAGTTCAATAGATTTGTTGTTACAAATCTATTATGCATATGCATGAATATGCATGACGTTAGAAAACTTTATGGATATTTTATCTGTTATCTTAATTTCTTTATGTATGTGTAAAGAAACTATTTGCTGACTAAGACAAAGTAAGTCGTTCGATCACGAGAATTCCTGTTTTACAAGTATGTAACAAATCAAAAATAAACGAATGAATAAATAATCTCACTTTAAAATAGAAAATATATAAGGTAATGTTGAGGATACGGCTATTGTCTCAGGCCCGTCATGAAAGATGGATTGTCAAATCAAAATAGTTTGAAGAAACTATTCATAAAAGTAACAGAGTAGATTTGATGGCAACCACATTTCCTCACTCGCAGCATCAACCTCTTCATCATTAAAGTGATAAAAGGGGAATTAGCATATGCACCATCAATAACCAAATGTGGATGTCACTTCCTGTGATGGATATCATACAAGTGGCAATCTCTTGCAGCCACCAATTCCACCTGGTTCTGCGAAAAACAGCTCAGTTATTAGTGAAAAAAGGGTAATAACATATGTGTATTTTTTTTTCAGATGATGCAAGAAACACACATGTGATAAAACAGTAGGCATGCACACCATTTTTCCTTTTTTTTTTTTTTTTTTTTTTTTACAAACAAGCAGACAATAAAATTGAGTTAAAAAGAGATCAAGTGGCTGGTCTTCTGCATTGTATCGGCCCCCGTATGAATTCTGCAGCTCCAGCTTTGACTCAAGTACCACACTATGTCATAATTTCCCTCTTAAGTGGCTCCATGTGTGATGTGACTGCTTTTGTGTGTGTGTGTGTGTGTGCTTACACTCAGGTTTGAGGCATCATATTTATATATAATCTGCTGTGTGCATGGACAAACCGCTAACAGTTTTATAAGAAGTAACTCACGGAGGCACTTGTGTGTGCAGAAGACGGTAGAGACAGAGGGAGGCTATCCCCGGCAATCGAGATAGCATTTAGCGCTTAGCTCTCAGGGAGAGTTTCAGCCGATCAGTCAGTCACAGCCTGCGCATGGCCAAGTGACAGCAAATCCATACTAAGTCTCACAATCTAACATCACGCCTGTTTCAGCGCGCTGTAGTAACATGGCCTTCAATACTGTGGCAGGTGTAAAAGAGCAGTATGTCAGCAGCGTAGTTAGTATATCTGTCATGGTGTGAATGTTTCTGTGTGGGGGGCCAAAGATCCCAAAGGCAAAACGCATATTTAGAAAAAAACAATAAATTATGCAGATGCTGTAAATTTTGAGCAATTTAATATTTTGTTTCAAAGCACGTATGTCTTCACTGCCATGTTAAATGCATTTCCCTTCAAAACATATCTTAGTGTTTCAGGTGAGATATTAGTTACAAAAATTATGAAAATTACATAAACGAAAGGTAGCTTATTTATTTATTTAAGATATATTAATTTATTTTGACGAGAGCTGGAAGCCTCCCATGCTGTATGTTAAATATTGATTTCCCACCAACGTAAGCGTCTGAATTTATTCATTACTTTCATTTATACAGGTGAGATCTATTGATAAGCGCTCATTTTCAAGCAAGATCTGCCTAAGTCGTTTGTTACAAACAAAAAAAATAAAAAAATCTGTCAAATGACATTCAAAGTGACGCTTCATATTTCTGGAGATGTTTTCGAAAACCCTCAGATGACGTATAAAACCTCCCATTGGAATCAAACTGGACACCTTTAGGTCCTGCTGCAAAATGTTTTAGGTAGATGGAGAAACACAGCTACTACTACAGCTACGTTGCACAATACTGAATTCAATCGTCATCGTAATGGCCAATTACTGGAGCACAGGACTGTTTGGAAAGATGTGCAAACTTCAACAACAACTTCAACATAGCATAAACTTGCTGATTTATTTATTTTGTTTTTTTCTCTATGTCTGCTCTCAGGAAATCCCATTTGGGTTAATAGGTGGAGTCCAAACAGTGCCAGATAGCACCACACTGTCAAGGATTCCCCACACGCATGCATGCGTACGGTGCTAAAACACTCCTGAAGTACACATGCATTGTGGTGACTCGCTCTCTTTCTTTCCGACCTTTCAGGAAACAAATGTGGTCTCCTGCTAACACAAATGCAGAGAGCCCAGCTGTGGCTGGTAGAAGATATCAAGCCTGCCTTTTTTTTTTTTTTTCCATTTGACAGAAAGAAGGAATGATATAAACCAGAAACTGTAGCGCATGTTAGTGTGTAAAACGCAGCAAGCAGCCTTTTGAGGTTGGTGTCAGTAACGTACAAGTCAAATGCAATGTGTGCTAGATGTTATCACGGAGAGCAGACAGTGTAAAGTGGAAGAATAATACGGCGGCTGTTGTCTGGTGACTCATTGAGGTTTGTGTCAGATATGTAACAGTCAAAAGCTCCCGGCCACATGCTGGACGTAAATAAAACAGACGTGAATCAAGAGGCTCACGAGGAAATCCCATAGATATGGTGTCAATACGTGGATATTAGCTGGGTGAGGCAAACATTTAAATTCACAGATAAAGCAGTTCAAGAAGCTAATGAGAGAGGTGAAAATTCTTCATGAGCAAAAAAAAAAAAAAGTTTATGAACCAAATACACCCTTACTTCCTGCTCTAGATAAATATTGATCTGTTTAAAGATTAACATTTATTTTTTTTTTTTCATTTTCAAATGACATACTTTCTACAAGAAGAATAAAAGGCGCCGAATCAAAACTGAGACAAAATTCAAACAAATCCATCCTCGCAGCGGCTTGTTGAAAATAAACACTGACATGTTAAATTATTAAAAGCTCCTGCATATTCAGAATGATAATTCAGAGAGCGATGCGGTGTGAATTGCAACAACAAAATGTGCGTAAAGTGAATTATGTATAATAAAGGTTGTTTTTGTATAACAAATGAAAACATTTCTCTATTTCTGTCTTGCCATCAGATTCAATTAGTGACAGAATGTCATCTTCACAAGTTTTGTTTTTCATAAGCATTGTTGTGTTTGTTACTTTGTTGTTCTCCCTCTATGAAGAGATCTGTCACACTTATTTGCATGACAAGTTTCTCAGTGTAGTGCTTTGAAAAGAGTTTGCAACAACAGTGCACTTCTGTCTGTGCCTTCTCTGTACAGTCATCCACAGTTTTAGCAGCTACAAAATGCATTTCATATTCCAAGACACCTAATATTTTACTTCAATAGGTAGCTGTATCAGTGTTTCAAATGTATATATACATTTGAATATATATATTCTTTTCTTTTTTTTTGGCTAATATTTATTAAAGTTATAAATGCATACATGCTTCTGTGCACATTTCATAATACACTAAACACATTTTCCAATGTGCACTCATTCAAAAGCTATGGATCATGTGTCTTTTGCCATCTAAATAATCTGATATTTCATAAAAGCTCACAAATATCTGCGCTGCTTGCGTGCCTAAAACAACACGCAAGGCACTCTTTCACAAGTTGCTACATTTAGCCCACTGTGAACTCTTGTGTTCCACAGCCATTTCCCACTGTTAACCTAATCTTTATGATTATTGTTATGGCTTTAGCAGCAGGTCATGTCTGTCAGTAGACAGCGGCTCTCGCTGTAGGAGAGACTCTTTACGCGCACTTAGCCTTCAGTCAACGGGAAGACAGACAATTAGTACAGCTTTCCATATCTTGCACAGCAGTTTCACTTCATTAGATTGTGTACATTAGGCAGAGCAGAGATGGCAGGTGAAACACTGTGAAGCAGAGGGTCAGGGGATGACACATATCAGATTATAATGAGCTTGTTAGTAAGTAACAAACAGTGTATTTTATTTAAAATTAACATTCTTCCAAGACAAGAAGAGCCACAAATAGAAAGGTAAAGCTGTCTCAAACAAACCTCGCTTAGAGACATTAAGCTAACGTAGCTGTGACAAATAAATAAGCAATCCATTGTGAAGACAGTTATGATCCCGCCTTTTAAACTAAGGGGCCTATATTTGGAACTGGAGCAGAATCAGTTACCCCTATATCCATAACACAATGACCATTAAAAACAAAGGTAGTGATAGCACAATCTAATCCAGTTAAACTTTAAATAAAAGTGAATATTTATGTGCGGATGCATCCAGTAAATGAGCGGAGGTAAGTGTTTCAGAGCAGTATCTTGAAGACCAAACAAACACATTGGCACCTTATATATCAATGTAAAAGCACTTTTTCACAAGCTCAGTATAGCTGCCATTCGGTTACATGAGGCAGATGAGGAGTAAAACTAACATGCACATGAGAAGTGAAACAGATGCTGACATATATTTTATTTATTATTGGCAATATTAACATTTTATGTTAAAAAAAAAGAGAGAGAAAAAATAAAACGCTTAATTTACACATCACATTGCCTATTGAAATACATGGAAGAAGTATGACAAGCATGCCACTAATGATTTCCACTAAAGCAATAAAATATCTAATTGTGATTTATTTACTTTTCTGACTGTTTTCACAATTTTTTTTCATTTTTTTTTTTTTATTCATGTGCTCAAAAACATAACTGTGCATTCCCTCCCTTCAAGCACAAAAGCCCTTTATGCTGTTGTAGATGAACGGTGGAAAATGACTTGCATGAAATAATATCAGCGCTCAAAGCCAATTTTATCCCGTTCTCAAACATCACTACAGACAATAACATTTTTATTAGAGAAATGTTTGTTCGTCCTAATTACATTCAGCAGTGGGTCTAGCCTCTCTGTTTGCTTATCTCGACGAGTACCACATGAGGTGTCACAGAAAGAATTTCTGCCCAGGGCCAGTGACCTCTGAGGCCCTGTCTGTACCAGTCAACGCTGCATGAAATCACTAAAAAGATGGCTCCTGCAGCAGCGAGCGAGATAATTCACCCCCCCTCCTCAAACCCTTCATTAAAAATCAAAAAAAAAAAATCTTTAACAACAAACAGCAGTCTGAAGTTAAACCAAAAGATGGCTGATAAGGTTATTAGCAGCTCTCACTGTGAACAAAGTTGGACACACACAGCTGTGATCAATAGCAGATGTTAGCAGGTAGTCCTAAATACTTTCATATTACAAATACTCCCTGTCAGAACGCACTAATGCAAAACAAATCTTGTTAACAGCTCTGGTATGTGCGCTTGTGTGCGCCTTTTGTGTGTCTTAAGCCCCTACAGGGAAATTTACCAGCGTTTGAAGTGAAATACTTTAAATGCACGAGCCACTCAATATACTTGTGATGTGTTTACTGTGTGCACTGCGTAATACGTTCTCCTCCGCTCATCGTCAGGGGCTTTTTCGTTGACACCGCTTTGTCAGGCTTCGACTTGCATTAACCAGTGTTTAACGTGATTCAAGAACACAAGCTGACCCACTGAGAAAATACACGACTAAATGTGTAGCAATACAATGCTTATTACTGTTTCCCCTCAGGCAAATACCTTTTTGCTTAAGCCCCTACGCATGGGAATTTTTTTTTTTTTTATTACCTTGCAAGATAAGTTGCAAGTGAAGACCGAGGGAGGAGAGGAGAGAAGGCGGAGATTGGAAGAAACAAAGGGAGAGAGGAGGCTCTTAAGTACCTGCGGAATTAAAATAGCTTGGCTCATGATATCGGTGTCTTAGTTCTTGGTTTTCATGTGGGGGGCCATGTAATTATGAGAGTGTTTTAACATTGAGCCAAGAAGAAAGATGAGTTTAAGTGCAAATTAATTTCAGATTACCACAACAAAGGCAATCAATGCTTAGTGAGGACAGTGACAAAGGGCTCCTGAGAAGCCCCAAGGTCTTAAAAAAATGCACACACACATATCCAACAGCTCAAAGAGTTTGTGGAAAAAAAAAAAACAGTCTGTCTTTAAAGAACATCCTCTGAGCTACAGGGAAACAGTGTTAGGACTTTAGGACTGGTGGATGTGCTCTAGTTTCCTGGTTTTAGTGAGAACATGAGCAGCAGCGTTCCGGATCGGCTGCAGTTGTCTGATTGACATTTTAGGCAGATCTATGAAGACTCTGTCGCAGTAATCAATTCAACTAGGAATAAAGGCTGCACTACCTTGTCTTTGAAGGTAATAGTTTACTATCCAGAGCGAGTAGATTCTTCAAATAAGCATGTTTTCGAATACTCATTTGTTTGCAACACACTCTGCAAGCAGCTCTTTACTCGTTCTCATTCTGCTTCCTGCCTGTGGCATTTTTATTTTTTTTTTTTCCATATAGTTACGTAGCCTGAATGTCTGGTGTGGATGCAGTAGAATCAGGAATACCTCACTTTAATATTGTATTTCTGAAACATGCATCACAAGATTTAGAATATGTTTGCATTTTTACTGAAACAATTTTCTGTGATAATAGTGACAAAAAAAAAGGAGAAAATGATTTGATTCATTTTCTCATTTTCACAGTGTATTCCATCTAATTTCTCATGACTTCTCTTGTTTATCGTGGTCAGGGATATTTGCCTCTAATCCTGACATCATTTGGGCTTTGGGAAGCTCGACCATTGCATTTGAATGTAAACAATTCTCACAGTGATAGGATGACTCAGTAATGCATTTGGTAAAAATTACAACAAGCACCCCTGGAAATTGGAAACACTGGAATTCAGACCATTCTGAGCAATTTTTAATTATTTTTTTTTTTCAACCATTTGTCAATTTCACTTGTCAGGATTCTCCTAATAGTTGTCACATGTTTTTTGCATTCATCCACATTTTTTGTTAAACAAGGACATGACCAGGTCTCATAGGAAAATGTGAAAACAACATTAATCATTTGATATAACACTATATGTACAGTATTTAGCAATATGCTGTAAATCCATCTGGACCCTGAACAGGAACAGAGTAAGTATACATAAGGAGAAGGGGTGTAGCAATTTGTGAAGACTAACTTATTTCAAATCTGCCCAATCTTAGATTCTGTAGTCGATAAGAAAAGGTGTTGTTTACTCAAACATAAAACAGTTCCTGCTGGACTGTCTCAGAAATGAATGATGTCTAAAAATGTTTTTCAAGAACAATTATTTATTGTATTTAGACACTACAACTGCACATTTAAAGTTAAACATTGGTTTTCACTAAACATGACTTTTTTTTTTCACGAGTACAATGTAGGTTTGGTGGCCTAATGTAGCTCTATTACGTATATTCTTTTTTTGGCAACTTATGGAAATGTAATATTCATAAAATGGTCACGTTCTTAGTGATGTGCCTTGTTAAAGGTAAAAAAAACAAAACAAAGTGTAATCTGTTTAGTTTGCAGTACTGTGAGAGGAGCCAAAGGATCCTCATCACTTCCATATGCTGAGGCTCGTCTACTGTTTCCCTCAGGTTGTCTTTTTTCTGCTGTTCTTTGTTTTTGTGTGATTGTTAAAACCGAACACTTACATTATTTTATTGCTTCAACTAATTTTACAACATGACCTTGTTAGCAAAAGCACATACACATACAGATACTGGTTCTCCACACATCTCAGAAGTCTGTGTTTTTTTTTTTATTTCTTTTTTTTTCTATCTGACTGCCTTCTCAGCATTTGATAAAAAAGTAGGAGGTGATTCTTACTTCCACATTTTATATCAGTGCCTGGAACCCAGTGAACCACAGCCTATCTGGGAACAAATGAAGAGGAAAGGCTAGGTGATTAATGAAGTGGCCCCCGATAGCAAACTGACTCTGATAACAGTTTCTCTTGCAAATAATAAATTACAAATCTAAAATTCTTCCGAGGAAAAATGGAAGGAGGAGTATGAGGGCGTGTGAGGATCATCATATGGGAAACAGAGAGTGAGGGGCTATTTGAGTTATAAAGGTATAGAATGATAATGCCAGAGGCTTGGGGTACTGTAACAAAACGAAGAAAGAAGAAGAAGCAAGCATATAAAAATGTTCTAAAAGTATTCGACTAACATTGAAGGTGTAGTGTTAAAATTTGCTGAGTCAGAAGACATTTCTGCACTTGATTTGGGAATTTTATGAGAAATATCAACAGATACAGATTTGAAAATAAGGAAACCTGATGGCCCCCAACTTTGGCTTGCTTGGTGAGCTAATGGAAATATTTTATGATGAAGCAGACTTAGTGCCTTTACAACTTGAGGTCCTTCATTGGCAACCATGCACGCTCCAACCTGAGGCCAGCTTCACACACGTTGTGTGAGTCTTTGCTACAATTTTTCTTCCAGCAGGTGCACAGATTGTCATCCAATTCTTTGGTAGGATGGATAGTAAATTTTTTTTTTTTTTTTTTTTGTTTTTAACTGGTGTGTTGAGCAGTGCAAATTGTTTTAGCTGGTCTTCTAAACTCCAAAACCAACTAGGAATATTTAGTTTTCAAACATCTGAATTGATCATGAAGAATAGACCCAAAGCTGCTGGGGTGTGCAGAGATTGTAAATTGCTAGATAAGCTAGCCAGCTTAACTGAAGAATAGAATAGAATAGAATAGAATAGAATAGAATAGAATAGAATAGAATAGAATAGAATAGAATAGAAATACTCCTTATCTACCCTGAGGGGAGATACTGAAAGGAAAATTGTGTTGTGATTATAAATAAATTCTCTCTTTGCTTATAAATAATTTCAGTCCCCCCCACACATAACACATTACCATGTATTCTCTAAATGCTTAACCCAAAGAGTTTGCAATTGAATTTGCTCTCTATTTGAAAATTGACAGAGGACAGATTACACTATGTTTAAACACGAAACATTTTCATAAACAGGCATTTCCAATTGAAGAATCTAAATATGAAGTGGGGCTGCAGTCAGATCCCACTTCCTTCAAAAACTAAATTGCTTTATTTCAGTGGGTCAGATGTTCCCTGTCACATAAGCCGCTGCAAAGTATTGCAAACTGGCTGGCAACCTCAAACTGAGAACACTTCAACATGCGGTGGTGGGAAAGCTAGGATCAAACTCACAGCCCTCTGAACGACACACGACCAGTCCCCACTGAATCGCGGCCAGCGCAGAACATAAGAATCAACAAAGTCGGCTTATGTGAAATGTTCTCCAACTTTATATGCCATTCCCTTAAATCATGTGCTGAATTTATTCAATTAGAAATGGTAAAAAAAAAAAAAAAAAACGGAGCCGTGATAGCATCACCTTAGGCCTTAGACCCTGGACCACCGCAGGCCACAACACCACAGCAACCAGAGGAAGTTGCCAGGCCCACCGAAGCCTTAGAGGTAATTAATCATTTTAACCTGAAGCCTGTCAAGATATGGCCCAGTCCGTCTCACTCCCTTTGCTGATCTTCCTGTCAATTATATGTGCAGATGATTCGACAAGCTCTCAGTCTGTGTTGTGGCCATCTGTAATTGTTTAAAAATGTTGCTTTGAACTGTCTGCAGCTCAGCATTCTTGACTGCTGACTGTTTTACTTAGTTTCAGATTGCATTTTGTGGGAAAAAAAAAAAAAAAGGTGAAAAGAAAATGATTTTTTTTTTCTTTTCTGCCGAAACACAAACGGAAAATAAGGATGTAATTGATAGGCTACGTTATTCGGACACCCAGACCATGAAAAAAAAAATAAAAAAATAAAAAAATAGTACCTTTCTAAATTCTGACAATGTCTTGAGAGGTTGGTCTCGCTCCAGGAAGCTTAAGTTAGACACATACCAAGTAGATTTTGGACTGTAGTGTTCTAACTCAGAACCATCAGGAGTTGAATGTCACATGCCATTAATGTTAATTTCCTCTCGGCTTTTCTACCAGAAACATCTTTGCTGGAAAAGTGCACAAATCTCAATCATCCCAGTCCGTGTAACCCCCGTTCCTGGCCCTGACAGCCTGCCCAGTGCTGCTGAGAGACCCAGAGGGCTGGTCCCATGTGGTAATCCCCCTCTCCCAATTACCACTAACAGACTTCCTCAAGACCTGCCTCACCACTTCCATATTGCTCTCTTTCAGCTTTTTCACTGCTGTGCAGCTCCGTGTGCATAGTGTGAGGTTTTCCTCTTTCTTTACCCCTTTCACTCGCATTCTCTATTTTGCCTTCATCCCCCCCCTTCCCTCCTCCCTCCAGCCACTATGCCTACATCCCATCTTTTCCTCGAGGGAGCGGGAGCAGTACTAGTGCTGCTGCTTTGCTTGCCAAGAACAGATGTCCAAGAAATACCCGTCCAGTGAGAGAAAAGGAGTGAGCGAGAAAGAGAGAGGAAGCACATGGAGGCAGATTAGGTGAACCGTAGGATCTGCTAGTGCCGTCTGGAAAAGTGGGATTCCATTCAGCGATTCGAAAAACCTGTGTTGTTAAGCTTATGGTTTTTGTGTTCCTACAACAAGTGGGATTATTATTTTACAAAGTTTGAAATAACAATAATTAAAGAAAAAAAAACTTGGTCTTTAGTCATGATCACAGAAAAATGTGTGTGGCTTCAAAGGAGCAAAGCAGCAGGTTGTTTTTTTTTAATCGTTTATTTTTCGTTGTTCGACCTTTTATGGTACAAATATTGGTAAAGCACTGATGCGTATAAAAAAAAAAAAAAAAAAAAAAAACGTGCTATGTAATTAAATTATGTACTTAAAATGACCATTTGTGGCTTATACCATAGTCTCTGTGGCCTGTTTGTACCCAAGAACAGGCGAGAATGCGTTACCGGACTACCACTGATCAGACTGAAATGAAGCTTGACCAGTAGAAACAGGTCTAGCCCCTGTCCCATTTGGAGCAATTCTAAACACCATAAAGTACAATAAAAAAACATATACAATGATCACCCTAAGCTATTTTTAGGGTCACCACACCTACTGTAAAAGGAGCTCCGATGGACACAGTGGGACTGAGTCGGAAATCACAGGTTAGCTTCTGCGGCTAACAACGTGCAATGTATTGATGTGATATGTGGTAAAAGATGCATTTCTCAGATCTCAGAGGTCATCAGCAGCCTTTGGCAGGCAACCAGCCACCATCGATGTGTTTCTCCTTCGGTGGGTGCCGACAACCTATCGATTGTTGACGGCAGTCTTGGGGAACCTGTAACTACCATGTTCTTTCTGAAGAAATTCTGAATAAAACCAGGATTAATGTTTATTCCTTCAGCTGAATTTTGGCTGCATTTTGGAGTCTCAGGAGCAGAAAAGGATTTGGGCGCTGTCTTCCCTTTTTTTTTTTTTCTTTTTCTATTTACCTGAACATTATATAAACCAGTCGTGTCAATAATATAATTTTAAAGTTGGACCCAGAACAAGATTTCAAAATACCAAATATGAGGAGATCAGCTATTCAGATGAGGATCTGAGTAGAAAAAAAAAAAAAAAAAAATCAAACCTCTCATCCTGTAATGGATGCCGGTAGAAGGTGCACCAAGGTCAGACCTTGGTGCAGAATTCCAAGGTCTGCACCTTGGAATTCATGTAAAACTAGACCTCAGGGTTGGTTTGGGAATACGCCAAAGATAAAGTCAAGTAAAAAAAAAAAAAAAAAAAAAAATTGTCCTATAATAATCCCGTAGACTATACATGCAAATAATAGAAATTCTCTCACAGTGCAGCTCACAGTGCACACTTTTTATTTGTATTTATTTACTTAGTGCCTGGTGGCGCCCCGCAGGTGGTGCTGCCTTGAGCACTTGCTGTATATGACCCTGAGACACCAAATAAGGAACACGCAAAAATGAGACTCCAACTGATAATAAGTAAAAAATAAATAAAAATAAATTATACACACACACACACACATATGTGTGTGTGTGTGTGTGTGTGTGTGTATGTGTGTGTGTGTGTGTCTAAAAAAAAACTGTTGAAAAAGTAAAGAATGAGTCAGAGAAAGAACACAGCAAAACTGATTGCCTGTTGTGGAACAAACCAGTGACCCACGTAACCTGAGTTCCTCCCAGCAGATTATTATGGGTAATGTGTGATTAAGGCCAGACTCATTAGCATAGTGATTCCCCATCCTCCCAATTCTCTCCCTCCCTTCATCCTGCCATCCATCCCTTCTTCCCAGCCCCCCCCC
>NW_015112751.1:719650-738583 GCF_001443285.1 Poecilia latipinna | reverse complement strand
CCCCTCCTCCCCCCCCCCCCTCCCCCCTGCCCCCCCCCCCCCCCCCCCCCCCCCCCCCCCCCCCCCCCTCCCCCTCCTCCTTCCTTTCCTGGGGCTCGTGTTGTTAGCCACCAGCTCCCAGTGCTCCTCAAGTACTTTAAGCTTGTTAATAATCATTATGGGTGTGCAGTGAAGTGGAGGAAAGGAATAATTACCTCACCTGAGCCAAACCAAATTAACCTCTTTTTATTTTTTATTTTTTTCCCTTCTTCCGTTTTTCCTGTTGTTGGTTACCCATTCCATATTCCCACCCACCCACACGTGTGAACACACAATCAGACACGGCATTCACCCGGGACCTATTAGGGCTGTCTGTTATTAAGTGTGGAAATAATAAATGCTCACACACACCATTTGCTTCTTTGTTACTGAGCTCATGCAGATTAAAAGGTAAAAGATTCTCCAGCGCAAAGATTGAACATTTTGAATAAAAAAATAAAAACCGGAGCTAAAAGGACGAGACAATAAATGCGTGTCGTCTAAGCTAGAAACCTGTATCAGTGATCCAAACAGTGATTCAAATTCAGTAACGTCTTTATAATCCCATTTTTGAGATGCTGCAGCCTTCAAATGAGATTCCCCGTAAGCTGCGCTCTTGTAAGCTACATCATTCGCAGTATAACACGCAGTAACAAGTGAACAAATCTCCCCATGTTTCTGGTGAGCATTTTTATGCCTGCTGTATTTTGTCCATCATAAATTCAATTTCCGCCTTTCAGGATAGGGAAGACTAAAGACAGATGTCTTTTATATAACAGCCTGATGCTTCAATTGAGATTGATTACAGGACACAAGAAATGAAAAATGTTTAAATAGTTATGGAAGAGAGCTGATATTTCCCATATTTCACTGGGTGCATTTCTAAATGACATAATCTTAAATGGGAGGAAACAGAAGCCTCGGTACATATTTCTCCTTTGAGTCAGCTGAGATGTTGAGGCACGTAAAAAAAAATAAAAAAAAAATAAAAATAAAGCCGGTTGAAATGTATTTAGAATGTGAATTTAAAACAGATGTTCTGGTCTGCACATCAGAATGTTCAATTCACCGACAGTCAACAGTTTCAAACTTTGAAATGTTGCACCAGGAATGTGCTGTACTTTAACGTCAGACAGTACTTTTCACTATCAGTTTATCTTATACAAATGGTATTGGTGTGTACTTACTCTCGCAAAGAAGTACATCTTGCAGTTTGTGCAGAACTTGAAACAAGTGTTCTCCTGGTACACTCAAAACATTTTGAAAAGGTATTATTCAATGCCTCATTTGACTGATGTTCTTATAAACTAAAAAACAATCTGCCTTTGCAATAAAAATCGGAAATGTATTGCAGCCATTTGTAATTTGCCCTCTGAGTAAATAGTTTGGCAAAGCAGGATTTGCTGTAGTTACAATTTGGAAAATGTGTCGGTCAGCTTCGCATATGTAATAACATGACTTTAGGAAAAAAAAACAAAAAAAAAACATACATATTGAAAAGATATTCTAGGTTTTATAGAACTACGAGCAATTTAAAAAAATGCTCACATTTCTAGAGTTTAAAAAAAAAAGTGTTTAGGTATTGCCTGCTGTGCTGACCATCTAACCCCCATTTCTAACTTTCTTCCACACAGGCCTCATACTGGAAAAAGGCAGTTAATATCTTCACAGACACCACACATCCTGGACACAAACTGTTTAGACTTTGAACTTTAAGTCGGTGCCACAGACAGGAATTTGCAAAAACAAGAGGCAGTTTCTTTCCCCAAGCTATCTCTCTAACACTTAAACGTCAAAGTGTCCAGATCGATTCCAGGCATGTTTGTACTATTTCAACTTCATCTTCTTATTAAAAAAAACAAACAAAAAAAAACACTGTAAAAACAAGAAGAAAAAATTATATAGCATGGTATATTCATCTTTTAAATGACTTCACAAAGAGCAAAGTGGAACCAGAATTAAATGTCTTGTTTGTGTAGACAAATACAGTAACCAAAAAGTTACATAATATGTAGATTTTATTTTATTTTTTGACAACACAATGGTTTCAATCGTTTGTTGTTGTCTGCACCTACTACAAATGATTAAAAAAAATCTAGTGAGGAAGTCGAGAGATATAGAAACAATAAGCCACCTTATAGCGCCAAGAATTATGCACATTATGAAGTATCTATTCATACGCGCTCTGCAAACAGGATGCGTGTTTACCAAACAGAAGCTATTAAAGAGTTCCAAAACCCCCTGGAGTCCTCATCACTTCTCAATTTTGCAAGACAAAACAGCAGCTCTTGAAGTGATCTCCTCTAAATGCCTATAAGCAAATTAAACATGGGTGTCTCCACTGCCC
The DNA here is from genome assembly GCF_001443285.1 of Poecilia latipinna. NCBI lineage: Eukaryota > Metazoa > Chordata > Actinopteri > Cyprinodontiformes > Poeciliidae > Poecilia > Poecilia latipinna. Next base: position 736,218 of record NW_015112751.1, on the reverse strand, counting down.
ATCAATGACAGCATTCATTGGACGGGTGTGTAATGAAAGACCTGGAGTACACAGGGATAACGCTACAAGCACAGCCATCATCACTCAGGTGTGTGGCTGAGATGAAGGATCAAAGACAGACTCTGCCACCGGCATGCCTCTGCTACGCTGCTGGCCCCGCTGCCAAAGAAATCGCTAGGTTTATATTAGGGAGGATAAAGTGAGGATTAAGAATAAACAAATGCTTGAACTCACAACATCATTTACACAAGAAACAACTAGCTGGATATGTGGGAGGCCTTCTGTACCTCGGCTTGAGTGCTCATGCAGAGGGGGGATGCTTGGTATGAAAGGGCCTAAAGAGATAAAGACAATGCTGTATGAAAATGCTCCAGAGCTTTTGTTGATGTAAGCCTGCAGAGATGCGACGGTACAAATAAGGTTTGGGTGTTTTTGACTGTTTTTTTTTTTTTTTTTCTTAGTGTGACTGCAGCATTTACTTTTTTTTTTTTCTTTTGATGATGGCTTACAACCTCTGTCACTACTAAGAAAAAAAAAATGTCATAAAAATTGTAAAAGTCCTCGTATGAGTCAGCCACTTTCAGAGTTAGTCTCATTTCTCTTCCCCTCTGTTCATCCAAGCAGTTGCATGTTGTTTCACAGGCACAGGCCCATGTTTTGTTTTGTTTTCTCCTCTCTTTGTTTTTAATTGCTATCATGGAGGTCAATTAATTTCACTACTACCCCCTAGTCCCCCGCTTCTCTATCTACAGCCCACACAGCTGCGGCACTGCGTGTTTGTTAGCCCATCTCCTTCCAAGCCCTAATGCCACATCACTTCAAATGGATTAATCGAGCCACTTTGTTGTTTAATCTCGCCTCGGCAGAACTAGTGGGAGGGTTGGTGGGTGTTTCAGGGGCCGGGGGTGTATGTGGGAGGGGTATGATCAGAAGTGCGCTGGCTTGTCTGTCTTTGTCACGGACAGATAGACTGTTGGACAGACAAATGTGTTCTATGCTGTGTGACGGAGCACAGGAGAACTAAAAGCGTCTCTGACGAGGCTATCTGAAATCCAGAAAACTTGGCAAGAATGACACACTAAGAGAGAAAGAAGAGAAATGGCTTTAAATGTTTTAACCGACCTGTAATCATTGGTACAATTCGACCCTAGCATGGAAATATATGTCAGCTCATTTTCATTTAACACTAAAATACACAAAGATTAGAAGATGGTGTTATTTTTGTTCTCTCACGAATGGCGAGGGATGTAAAAGTACACACAATGCTAATGGAAAGTTTTAGAGTATTACGTTATAATGTTATTTCCTCATCAAAATCTTAACCGGAGTGTTGCTTTGATTTTTTTTTTTTTTTTTTTTTTTTTATGTATGTATGTTGAAAGAATCCCTGAATCTCCCGTGGCAGCCATTAGGGGGTGCCTGAAGGCTTGCTCCCACAAATTTTTCCACTCCGATCCTCCAAACAGGCGGCAGCAGCAATTAGCAAACACTTGGTGGAACTGTGCATCGGCTGAGCTCATCACGCGTCTCAGTCCATCGCTGCTAAGAACGTTTGTTAATGGCGTAACAAGAAGCGTCGTTGTGATGACGTGCTGAAGGAGACGATTCGGAGCTTCTTAAAGAGACAGAGGCCAAATGTCCAATTTCTTTCAAGTCATGTCTCATATATACAGCATTTTTACAACTGAAGGCAGTATATTTAGTTGATTGTCCTACAAAATGGCACTATGTGCTGTAAAATGCATAATACCTTTAACACAAATACTTCATAGATGAGAAAGGACTTGATTTTTTACTGTGATTTTTTACTGTGATTTTTTACTGTGTGTGTTTTCTTTTCTCATGTTTAGATCCATGTGAAATTATGTTTACAGCAAGATACATAAGAAAATAATGATTGAGATAGTTCAAAAAACATGAAGCACTGACAAGCCAGAGCTTTCTCAAATATACTTTCAAGACTTTTCTGAATACAAATTTTTCCCTCACTGTGACAGCATTCACTGTCAGTATTTTATTTGTTTTTTTGTTGTTTTTTTTTCCCCCTACTATAACTGTAAACAGAGTTCCATACTAAAAACACATACTGAATCCGGATTTTGTCGTACTGTTACACGACTAGTAAGTGCTAAATGTTTTTAATCCAAACACGAGCTTCAAATAAAACGGTGGCTTTTACAAAATGCACAAAATTGCACAAAGCATCACGTGTACTCATACCGGCCTTCAGACTCCTGTCACAATATGGGCCTGTAGTCAGAATGCCAACCAGTACTTCTCCAAGACACACATACTCATGCTTACAATTAAAGGTCCTGTTTGATGTTTTGGCACTTTCATGTTCTGATGACAATTTCATCATGAAGGAGGAAGGCTGCTTGACTTCGGCCTCGCGGCAATAAGCACACAGACATTCGCAATAACAACAACAGCAACAACTACAAAAAAAAAAAAAAAAAAAGCCGCTCTGCCACCCTACCTGCAGACTGACGTGAGCGCACACGAACCGCTGCATGCACACAGACAGCCTCCCAGCTATCCAAGGTGGTTTTTTTCCTCTTCTGATCTGCTGAGTCAGTTGAGCCCCTTAAGACTTATTGCCTCTTCTTTACAACATATCAGACACAGAGGTAGTGCAGTAGGGGGGAGAATGTGGTTGAAGAACAAAAAAAGTAAAAAAAAAAAATAAAAAAAAAAAAAACAGACAAGAAGAGCAGACGTGTTTTTTGGTCAATCCACAGGCCTTTGTTTTTTGTGTTTTTTGGGGGGTTTTTTTATTGCTGAGAAATCACTGGGAATTAAAATAAATGGAAGTGTAGTTATTGACCTGACATCTGCTTGATATTGTTTGTTTCAAGTCCATCACATTCAGGATTGGTTCAGCTAGTTTTGCTTTTCAGTAAATATGGGCTAAAAATAAATAAAAAAAAAATGTCTCCATTCACGCCACTTTTTGGTTTTTACATTCAAAACATCTTCATGAATTCTGCTGTCTATGATGAATTATTATTTTTTTAAGCGATCAATGGCTTAATGTGCATTCTAAATCTGACACAACATGAACAATGAATAACTATTAGAATTTTAAGAGACTATTCTTGGAATTTATTTACAGCTTGGGTCAGTGTAGCCTGTTACTGTGTTCTTTACATCCTGAGTAATTGTTGTCTTCTGGTTGTGAGCTAATATACATTTTAAAATGAGATATCTTTAACTTTCATGATTGCATAAAACACTTTTAGGTCGATCTCATCCTGGTTATTAATTTTTACTCACATTTTTCCCTTATTCATTGCCACTAAATCCTTACTTTCATTTTTTAACTATGTGCCTAGCCGAGTGGATAGTGACGTTTTTGGTAGACTATTCCTAGTCTTATAGTGGACTAGGAATAGATTATGAAAATGACTTGAACAGTTTAGATGTCAAAGCAGGCCCAAAATGTGTCCAAGACAAGTGTTTTTTTGTTTGTATTTTTAACAAGGTGTGCAGAGACAGAAAGCTCATTTCTGCACCGGAAAGCACATATGAGGAAACCAACAGCACAAAAATACAAACATTGGCAAGGCAAAATAAGCTACGTGTAAACTACAACAGAGCCTAGATATATATTACTTATCTCCAACTTTGAAAACACTTATGTGAGATTCACTGATGCTTTCCCTTATGTTTGATTTTTTGTCATAGATGGCTATATGTGTAAAAAAAAAAAAAATGCTCTGAAGCTCTTAATAAAATAAATATATTTGTGAAAACACACTATAATGTTTTTTTTTTTTTTTTTTTTTACAATTGAAGAAAAAAAAAAAAAATTGTAAAAAAGGGGGACACAGATTAAAGTTAATTTCCGTAGGCGTGTCTTCAAGCTGCAAATGTGTGTGGATGTGCGAGTGGAACTGGGTCCCAGACTTATAGTAACACAGACTTGACACAGTGTGGTTTCCTCTGCTCTAATAGCAGGGCTTTGGTGAAGCAGTGAATAAACGGTTTTCAGTTAGCCCCAAATGGGAAGTTCCTCTACAGATAAGAAGAGCCAGAGAGCTGACAAGGAGGGCAGGTGAATGAAAGAGAATTGAGTCGGAGGGGCCACTGTGGGTTTCCACTGAGGTGGCAGTTGAGTAATAACAGTGTTGCTATCTCAAGAATTACCCTCACCATCATCGAAAATCAGGTCAGAAATGTATTTTAAGTTCAAGGCAACAATAATCAACAATGCAAATCGTTGTTGTACTGGATAGACTTGGTTGATGTACCTTCAAGATGATATTAACAAATCCAAAATAAGTGAATAAACATATGAGTCTCTAAGCAATTCTTTCAAAATGAATTTGATTTAAAAAATTATATATATATATATATATATATATATATATATATATATGTGTGTGTGTGTGTGTGTGTGTATGTATGTATTAAATAAGGGAGGAAAGAAATCAATTAAAAATGAAATAGAAAATCTGCCACTGCATGACACGAGGAGAATAATCCATTATGCTAAAAGGAGGGAAAAACTGCTCAAATTACCAAAGAACCCCCCCATAAACCAGCGTAACTTTCTAATCTGTTTATAATTAGCATTTCAATGATCCTACACATTAAAGTCCGACCTTCAAGAACTCTGACCCGCTTCTAATTGGTGCTAATACCCACTCAGTGCGGTATATGAAACTAGCCATGACCAAACAAATGGACCTCAGGTACAGCTAATTTCTGGAGCAATTAGCTTTTCATGTTGAGGGATTTAGCTGATTATCTGCACAATTTCACACGTTTTTTTTTTTTTTTTTCTTCAGTGCAATTCTAAATGATATTACATTGCAAGAATATATATTTTTAATCACTTTTTAAAGACTACACAGCAGTTATTCTGATGGAGTTGCTCTTTAATTCATGGCCGTGGTACTTAATGCCCATGGGCTTCGAGTAAGGCTCAGAGTAATGTGGTCCAACAATTTGATGATGTAAAACAAGAGAAAATTCTAAACATGTTATAATTACATCTTCAAGCTAAGAGGATTTTACTCTTTAATACACAAATAAGGGATGTGTATTTTAATGAATTTGAATATAAACGAAAAAAGAAACATAACAAAATAATAATAATAATAATAATAATAATAATAATAATTGGTGCATTTTGCAATCACCTTATGCCTTTTAACACTGTAGCCTGCATTGTAGGTGACTATCCACTGGCCAGAAATAACCACTGCTTGTCAATTGTCTCCTTGACAATTGTCAAATTAGCAGTGTGCACCAAGATGCCTTATGCACATAACAATCCTTTGTATTTTCAACATTATCATACATTTGAGATGAACTTGTAACCTCTGCTACTAAAAAAAAAAAAAAAAAGAACAAAAACAAGCAAACAAAAAATAGATTTACATGACCCAGTTTAATCACAAATAGCAAAAGTATAGATGTTGAAAACTTTACGGCTGAGCACGAAAGCAGGGCAAATGGTATAATTAAACTCAATGTACATACATTCATAAACATCCTTTGGGCAGTGCACTGAAAACAATGATTGGGAGATGTATGTGTGTGCGTGTGTGTTTGTGTGTGAGAGTAAATTACCGTAGCGTATAGGAAACAGCCTGTGTGGTCCAAACTCTGTAGTGCCACTACTAAAGTCTGGTTACTAAGAGTACAATAATGGTCTGCCAAGAAGGTGTAAACAGTGATTAAGCGTAACTGATTTTGACGTCTAAATCTAAACTGAAAAGGAACAAACAAAAAAAAAGGTATAGTTAAGCACACGAATGGTAATAAAAAAATAAAAAAAACCTGTTAATGTTGCAAAGTGTTTTGATTTTCACATTTACCATACAGATGTATTCCCCCTCAGCATCACCCTCTGCTGTGAGCTCCTTTATGGTGCCAGATATGCATGACAGCAAGAGTGTGATTATCCCCTCTAGAAAAAGTGCTTTTAACTCAGTGATTTTTAATAATGAGAGCATTAATTGCAGCACTTTGAAACACCACTGCTTTTGATAGCTAATCTTATCAGTACTGCACAATGCAGGGTTGATCAAATGAACATATTTCCTGTGGTGGGTCTGGTGGGGAAAAGAAAAAAAAAATAACTTGATTAATAGTATTGAAGAGTATCAGGGAAATGTGCATGTTAACTGGGAAATTACAGAGAATCAAAAAAAAAAAAAAAAAAACTGTGAAGGGATTGAAAATTGCAAATGAACTTCGGATCTCAGAAAATAAATCCTAAAGGCAGTAATGGGATCATTGCTTCTTAAAAAAAAACATCTCTTTGAAACTTTTCAATGAATGAAATACGAGAATCACAATATGACATACAAGAAAAATAATTACGGTTTGCAGAAAACTATGTTAGTTTAACTAAAAAGCATGCATATTAGCTTTGTCAATATGGTCTTGTTTGGGGGTCATACCAATGTTCAAGAGTCAAACCTTTTTAGTGCACAAGTCATGAACACAAAGAAAATGCAGAGTGTTTATTCAAATGTGTATATCAGAAAGGAAAATGATAAAATTATGAAAATATGACCTTGTCCCGAGATAATCCATTGCAGTGTTGAAGGATACCTCAACAGTGATGCAATTTTACTTTTCTTATCTCTAAGAAGTTCTCAACCACTGATTTATTTATTTAATTTGTAATTGTCTTTTATTGTGTGTCACCCATTGGCAGGCTCTTTTTATTTCATGATCTTATATTTAAGTGAGTAAGCGGAGTATGGAGCCGGTCTGGTCAGATTGCTGTGCTTGATCGAATCTCTTTTGCACAAACTGGTCCTCGAACCTTAATGACCAATCATATCTTCGTGTCCCCCTTTGTGAGCCCTCTTGGATCCAACTAAGACTATATTGTGAATCAACATTTTTATTTCTTAATAGTAGCACACAGAATAAAAGTGGATCTTGTCCCCTAAACAATCAGTCATCCTGACCTTGTCAACCCAGTTAAGTCTCCAAAAATATAGTTCTATATCTCTGATTGTAACATCGCCACACCTGAAACTTGAAGTAAGATTAAATGCTTGAGAGAAAACAGGATGAAAAAAAAAAATGTCAATGGAATCCTGGGAGGATAAATTGTGTTGGCTTCTTTTTCTCTTCACATTTTTGCAAGCCTTTGAGCCTCTTTCAGCCCTTGTACACAAAACTACCTTCCATCTCACACCTCCAAACCTGCCGTCGCTGTCCACCTAAACTGACAGGCCGGCGCGAGGATAGCGTCAGTCAGAGAGACAGGAAGAAGGTCTGCGGTAGCTCTGGTGGACCAGCAAGAGATGTATCTGTTCATGCTGTTAATGTGAAACATTAAGGTACTTTGGGAAGAAAATAATTATACAAATAGGAGAAAAAAAAAATCTCGAGACAATGACTCACAATTGTCAATATGGCGTCTCCTGAACCGATGGACATACAACAACACACATGGGTGTGTGTGTGTGTGTGTGTGTGTGTGTGTGTGTGTGTGTGTGTGTGTGTGTGTGTCTGTGTGTGTTTTTGATGTGACTCTGTTTATATTTGGGGGTTCACCTCTTGAGGAGATCGTTTCAGAAATGCATCCTCATAAATTGTCATTCCATCCTCCGCTCATCCAATGTGTATTTTTGTAATGCATGAGAGGCCATATTCAAATGAAGGAGGGGAAGACCTTTCACACACACGCCAAGCTATAATGGGGAAAGCTTAGCATAACTTCCGTCTGATTTCCAATGCAAATATTAGCAGTCAAGTTCAGTGTGCGGCTGCAGATTATAGTTTATCCTTCTCACACACCACAGAGTTCTTTTACGCTCTGGAAACATTTTGCTTATCAGTGCAATGCAACGATCAACTCTCTTCACATCCTCTTAGTCCCTTGGAGACTTCAAGAGGGACTAGGGGTAAAGAGAGGAAACGCACAATGATATGGGCTGGGGGGTGTTAATGGGTAAACGAGGGAGGGGAGGGAAAAGAATTATCAACAATCAAATGTAGTATGATCCACCCCAAACTTCAGCCACCACCGATGTATTATTATTATTTTTTTTTTTCTGTTTCCCTTGTCTGAATCCTCAGTGCTTAAATCCTTAAATTAAACATCTTAATTGCTGTAAGCCTCACTATCAAATTGGGAATTACAAAGAACTCAGTGGATTTCTTCCAACTCACCCTCTCCACTCCTAATAACATATCACATACTATTGTTTATGTAATTACACAGCGTGAGATGCAGTGGCAGGCGCCCTCCCATTACCCCCCCGCGCTCTTCTTGTGTTTTTAATAGCATAAAGGCAGCATGACTGATGAGTTCTCACATCAAACAATAAATTCCAAATAGCTGAAGAAATTCTATTAGCAGCTGAAATCTTCACATTGGCCTGCGTATTATAAGTAAAACAGATCAGCTTAAGTATGTATTTCAGCAAACTAATTGGTGAAAGAAACTACTGTATGATGTAGAACGATTGTAATTAAGCTGAGGTGACAGGCTGCATAAAATAGGTTTACATTGTGCGCTACACTGGTCTGCAGCTTACTTTGTGAGGTTGTATTTAATTTACTGTTCTTGAAATATTTGCCAAAATGGTTGATCTCAAAACATTCTTTTTGACTTACAATACAACATTATGTCTTGCATGTGATTTTTTCTTTTTTTTTTCTTTTTGTCAGACAAAACTATTGAATGTTCATGAATGACATTGCCAATTTTAGAGATTTTATTGATGGTAACTAAATATTGGACTGTAAAACTAAGATCATTAGAACAATTTAGACTTTGGTTTAATGAGAAATTAATGAACAACCTTACAAACTAAAAACATACAAATCACAAACTCAACCAGAATACCGCCGTCACACTGATGCACACTTTTGTTTAGTTTTATGGTCAAGATATGGAAAGTAATTTAGTACTTCACCTAACGCTACATTTACCTATGTGTCACACACATTTAGATTTTATGTGACACATAATTGAACAGGTCAAAAAAAATGAGCAAAGTAGAGTTCAGATGTTTACTGCAATGGTGCACACTGTGGCAGAAGTGGTGCAACTGTTACTTAAATAGAGAAGCGAATACAAGCATTACTTTTGTGGTAAGCTAGTCCGATGTTTCAGTCACTTTGGATGCGTCACCATCAAATGGTGTGGCTCGCAACAAAACTCAGACCAGGTAATGTCAAAAATGAAGACCATTTATTATCCGCTGAAATATGTATATCCTGGAAAGTCCATGTTTGATTTGATTGCTGTTTAAAGTTAATGTCTTGTGGCAACAAAGCAGACCCCAGATGTCACCTGTTTACTTGACATTTCCCTTGAGGTATGTTTGCCAAAATGCTGGTTTGGCATTGTGTATAGTTTTAGAAAAAAAAAGAAAAGAAAAAAAAAATATATATATATATATATATATATATATATATATATATATATATATATACTGCTCAAAAAAATAAAGGGAACATTTCACTTTAATTTTGTGTGTGGCTCCAAATCCAGGCCTCCATTGGTTAATAAATTTGATTTCCATTGATGATTTTTGTGTGATTTTGTTGTCAGCACATTCAACTTTATACAGAACAAAGTATTCAATGAGAATATTTCATTCATTCAGATCTAGGATGTGTTATTTGAGTGTTCCCTTTTTTTTTTTGGAGCAGTGTATATAGAGTCTCTTTTCTTATTCTTTGGAAATGGTATAACCCGTGCCCGATTATTGACATTTGCCTATAGTGAGTTTAGCAAGCGCATTTGATAGGCAGCATCTGTTTTTCTACTTATCCAGATAATTTCCATATGGGAAGAAGAAAAAAAAAAGTATTTTTCTTTTTACACACAAACATTGCTTTTGGGTTGGATTTTATTGCCCAACACAGTCATGTTTTATTGTTCCGCTAATTCAGAAACAAGAACAAAACAACAACTTTGCGGTACATTTTGTGGATTTCTGTGTTAAACAACATTTACTGTCAGGGGTGCAATACTTTTTTTTTTTTGTTTTTTGGTAGGCTTGGCTGTGTCACACTAAACACCAGAGGGGAGGGAGAAGTACACAGCAGTGTGTGGCAGCACAGGCAATTAGAAGTTGCTTAAGGTCAGACTGCGTCCCTTGAGAGTTGAGGAAACAATAAATAATTTGGAGGGTAAAAAGCAAAGTCTTGCCCAGTACAAAATGCATTGTGTTCTTTTAAGTCATGACAATTTATTTTCCCAATGAATTATATATGTGGGAGTTTGTTGCCAACAAGCTTTGTCCACTGAGGGGGAGATAATCTTCAATCTTTGCAAATACTTCAATAATTGCATGCAAGACAAACACAGAAGGTCATTTGTTTGTAAAGAGAGTCGTGAAGTATTCCCTGAACTGTAGCAACTCCCAGAAGTTTTGGACAATGGCAGTCCGGCTGCACTTATGCTAAAGTCATTCCTCACATATTGTTTCCGCTAATAGCAAGTGCAACAGCTTGTGGAAAATGCAGTGCCAGTAGTTTATAACAGATGGCATAAAGGAATAAAATCCACACCCAAAAAAGAATCTCCTGCATTACTTAGAAAAATCACTGCACACTCTCCACGGAGAAGCAAAAACCTCTGGTGTAAGTTGTGTGGGAAGAGTAATCAGTTATTAGACTCTAAACTGTGGCAACTATGATTACAGGCGGTGTGAGCAAACCTGAAAAGCTGCCTTTAAACTTTACATCTGTGAGATTAGAAATTTCCAGTTGGATATACTGCCGGGAAGCAAGCGCGTTCTTTTTTTTTTTTCAAACCAAATCCATTCACACGCAGCAGTTTGCTGCATTGTATTTTTTTTTCCCTGTTCTTGTTTTCCAAAACATTAGTCTTGCTAACTCTACTGCGTGCAAATGCAATGACTCAGGCAAGCCTCTTGTCTCCTTCTTGCTACTTTTCTTGTTTCTGCGTCATCCCTCACGCTTCCTCCTCTTCCTGTGTTTAGGAGGCGGTGAGTAAATCATATGGTCGGCTTGTGCAAAGCCAGAAAATAATGGGATCATATTCCATTCTCTTTCGCCTATTAGAGTTTCATACAATAGCAAAAAAAAAAAAAAAAAACTCCACTTTCAACACCCAGGAAATTCTAAAGACTTCGACAAATCAACATCTCCTGACAACTACATAATGTATGGTTTTTGGTGTGCAGCATGTGAAGCCCCATCACATCCTGTGGTAGCTGCACTGATTTACCCAACTCATACTGCCAGCAACGTTGGACTGGAGGCAAAGGATTGGAGTTTAGTTTACGAGGTACGAAGAACAAAACACAACTTGAGCAGAGAACATCTGCTTTTCAGGCTTTGATGGACTTGCAGACTTGGTGGATTTTACAATCAAGGATTTATTTATTCAGATTTGTGCAGGCAGCCTTGTGTGCGCACAAAGTAATGAGTGTGGCAAAGAGCCTCATGAAAATTCAAAATAGTGTCATCAGTGATTCAGACACATCACAAGCATTGTTTGTCTTACTTGTCAAAAAGTCTTGGGAATTTTCCAAATGTTTACAGTCCTGTCTTGATATCTCTATCCGAAATATAACCATTTGGCTTTAACAAAGGCATTCGCATTCAGATTTCTGACTGTTCACTGCTGACTGATGAATAGCCAAGTGAAAGTCTGGTTGAAATGACAGCTCTTTTCCAAAGCCAATTTATCTTCTCTTCCTCTTTGTTTGGAATATCGTTGTAGGATATGTGAGAATAAAACCGTAGGGAGTGGCTTAGCAGCCGTAGATTTACTTAGTTTTATAGGTCCCGTCAACAGCATTCCTCCACATGGCACCACTAGGAGATTATTGGAAACTCACAAAAATTATTTATTTGTATATATATAAGGAGAGAGGCTACCATATTACCATGTTGTTATGCATTATAAACACAGTATTTCAGAGTCGTTCTTCACCCGTACTCATGCTCTTCATTCCACTATGTCCTGGGGTCAAAGTGGAGCTCTGAGTGGAAGCCATTTCCAGCAGGAACCTTTCTGCTGCACAGTCCAATAGGGCTGATTAACGAGTAGAAAGTATGGTTTGTCTTCTACAGCCGAGTGAACAACTTCATTTCAGCTGATGAGTTCAAGCTCAGGTCATGGTGGTCTTCATCTGTGACATTACAACAGCCACACAATGAGAATTAATTTCCCACACTGAAAACAACTGTGTTGGCATTGGCACTTGGCTTTTGAAACATATTGCAATTAGGTTCAAACAACTCGGAGAGTCGTCTTGTGTTCAAGTGATATAGGCTTTTTTTATGTTTTTGTCATTGTAAGAGTGTGTGCGCGCGTGCGCGAGCGTGTGTGTGCTTTCTTTGTTTTACTTTGTTCACTTTTCATGTGGCTTTGGTTTTGCTGGTCAAATGTAAACAGTGATGCCTTTTTTTCCAAGCCTTTTCTACGTTTGACAGATTATTGTTTGGAGTCTGCCGCTCTGTACTTTCCAGCTCTTGCAAATGAATGTACTGAACACAAACAGGTGAAGCAATCTGCAATATCATTTTCACACAAAAAAAAAAAAGAAAAAAAAAAGCCTGCACCAGGAGAAGAAAACCTGAAGCTGAGCTGTGCCTAGCTTTGTTTTGTAAGCCAACCAACCAGTTTGCATCTAATATTACCACTGCAAAGAAAAAGAAAAAGAAATTAAAACTACTTTTGTGATGTCTGCTTGGATTCGCCGCCTGTCAACTTGCTTCTGAATTCTCCAGAGCAACTCTCTGAGGCATGCATTCATGCACTCTCTGTTTCATTCTTAGCAATTTACCCCCACCCACCCAGCCATTTCATTTATTTATTATTTATTTTTCTTTGCAGTCAATCATAAAACAAAATATATCCAGTTCTTAGCTTGCCATTCAAGCATCACCAATGTGCAGAAGGTCTCATAAAACCCAAGAAATAGAAACCTTATGATGGCCTAAGACTTGTGGGAACTTTTAGATTGTTTTGTTGTGTATTAGGCTACTGGGGAAATGAGGAATATCACAGCAGAATTATTCTGTATTTAAAGACATATATGCTAATGAAATGAAGTTATTCTTTAATGGGTAATCATTAATAAATTCACAGGTTCAACAGTACTTTTTTTTTTAATTAGAAGGTTATTCAGATGACTGGTGGCGGTCTTCACTGTGGTTGTGAAAGTGAAATTGATTTGTTTGTGTTGTGATATGGGCATTATGGTGGATCTTGCACAAATACAAATTCCTCTCCACTTTTTTCAAATAATTGTAATATAAAGGTTCAGCTCCCTAAAGTCTGAAATCCCAAAATAAAATCCAGTTGAACAAATGCCTATGACCTATGATCTTCTAAATCCACTAAGTGAATGCATATGCACGCCCTGCTTTACAGATGATAATTTATAATAAAAAAAAAAAAAAATTGAAAATCATGTCCCAATTTTTACATTGTAACCAATTGCTAGTTACAGATGGTTGACCAAAACCAGAAAATCCCAAAATATGCTAAAGGGTTTGAGTGTGACAATGTGGACAAAATGTTTCAAACTTAAAGTTGGATGATGAAGCATATGTGTTTTCAACAAATCAACTAAAATAGATGTATTGTGACAGTTGCAAATTAATGCATTGCTTCAAGAAACAGCCAAACTTTTTTTTTTTTTTTTTTTTTTGGAAAGCATTACACCGGGAAACACATGTTCCTGTAAACCACTGAAGAAAACAGCCAAGTGATGTCAGTCGATGCATGTTGCAGTCAGTTCTATCGTAGCCATGATGAAAGTTCTGTCTTTTGGATTTGGAAAAAAAAAAGTTGCACCTTATCTTTGCTGTGGAATATTCATCACTGCAATTACTCAAGCCTGCAGTGGTCTTCTAAGTCGGCGTGTGTGCGTGTGTTTTAGCATTTCTCAACATTTAAGGTCCATTATTCCAACAAATACTATGTTGTGAGGACTTACTCCTCATTATGGGACCTAAAGATTGGTCCTCACAGGAAGAAGTGCTTATTTTGGGTTATGTTTCTTGGCTAGGTTTAGGATAAGGGTAAAGGTTAGGCTATAGAGATTAAAGAAAAATAAATGGAAGTCAATGGAAAGTCCCTGTGAACATAAAACGATATGCGTGCATGTGTGTGTGATCAAAAAGTTATACACAGGTGACTGTTCATAAATCAGCATCCCATTATGAAAATGAACATACGGTTAGAGACAACGGCACTGTTGGGTAAAAAAAAAAACAAAAAAAAAAAAAACAAAACAAAAAAAACACACATACTACCTCCAAAGTGATAGAAAGCTTGAGTTGTACCTTAAATAAATCCTGCAGCCACAAAAGTTAAATCTGCTTTGATGAAGTTTCCCTCTCTGCTCTCAAGTCTGCAGCTTGTGTAGGTTTGAAGAAAAGAAATGTATAAACGAAAAAAAAAAAGAAAAAAAAAAGGTAAACAGCCCAGACGTCGTGAAGACTGAATGGCGGCGCATTTGTCGCCGGTGCTCCATCCTCCCTCCGCTTATATAAAACACAAGTTGGCCTCGGCAAAGGCAAAGAGCTTCTCTCCTTCAAGCATGACGGAAGACGGAGAAAGAATATGTAACCATCCTTAAGTAATTTTGTTTACCGGCCCTGGCTCTTGTGCACTCAGGGTAAAATCTCCAGGCACCCTCCCATCTATTGAACAAAACTCAGCAAATTGGTACCTCAGGTTTATTTCTCTTTGAGCTCCCTCACCTGGGATTCGGGGGAAGAATTGCCTTGTAGGCCTGAACTGCAAACAGCTTTCTCTCTGATCTGTTCCCTTCGCCCTCACACTATTTGAACTGTGTTTTCCCCTGGCATTCTGGGAACCGTTTGCTCTTTTGTGTGTGTGTGTGTGTGTGTGTGTGTGTGTGTGTGTGTGTGTGTATGTGTGTGTGTTGGAGAAAGAAAGAGGCTGTGTTCTTCATACATTTTTTAAAGTCTGGAGTATGTTCCCTCATGCAGACCCAAACACACATAGTCGTGCCCACTTTCTCTTCATGCACACGTCGGCGCTTTCAGGGCAGCTCTGTCAGTACCTGGACATCAGCTTTCCTCAAAGCAAAAAGGTCCACCACCTCGCCTCAATTTGTAAACAAGTTTGGACGACATGAGCGCATTAGTGTCGGCTCTCTGTAAATTCAGTGTTGAGAAATGCCAAGTGCGTGTACAACACGGCGCTTTGATGAACCTGTCATCAATCAATAATTCATCACAACTTTGCTTGGCCATACAGGCATCTCAATATGTTCTAAGCGAAAAGAAAACGGAATCAAATGAAAGCAGAAAGCTTTGCAAAAAAAAAAAAAAAAAAAAAAAACCTGAAAAACACATCATGTTTATATTTAATAGCTTTTTTGCTTTTGGAAATGTCACAATGCTCTCGGTCAGCATGTTTCGACAGGACCAGAGGAAGGAAGGATGGAGGAGAGGAGCACAAGGCGGGAGAGGAAAAAAAAACAAAAAAACAACAACAACTTCGTACAAGCACCTCTGGTTTGTTCTCATATTGTTATTAAGCTCCACAGAGAAAGAGGAAGGGGGGGGGGGGTTGTGGAAAAAAAAAATGCTTCGGCCACCATCTTGTGGTATTTCCTGCTAATCCCCACAACCTCCTGCTCAGCGCTGGTTCTGGTGGTCTTTCTGGCGTGCGAGTGTGCATGTGTGTTTGCATTTATTGTGTCCAGCCTGCACATGTGTCGGGACTGAGGTTTTTGATGTGTGTGGCCAAAGTTTAAATCCATATACCAGGACAGCAATCCGGCTTGAAAACACAGCACCGTAATCCTTTAACCTTCAGAACAAGAGAAGCGAGGAAAACAGCTGAAGGCCCCCACGTGGTGGAGCAGCAGAGGGAGAGACGCATACGGCCAAGCAAGACCAGACCGGGGGGCCACTCATATTCCCTAACCCCTCCCCTTTGCTCTCGGGGCAGGGAAATGGATTTCTATTTCTGGTGGCTTGATATCGCAGATCATGGCCCTTTCAGGGCCTGGAGTTAACATCGTGGGCCGGTGTCAGGATGCGAGCGCTGATCAGAGCCAGAGAGATGGGTCCTGATGGCCTTGCAATCTGCCAAAGCTGTGATGGCTGCTTTGCTGATACCATCACAGTAAATTCTATCACTGTCACTCTCTGTTTCTATCCAGAAGCACTCAGACTGTGTGTTGGCACATCTTTGTGTGTCCATTTTGTTTGTGTACTCGGGTGTGGGTGCGTGTGTGCATGTGTGTGTGTGTGAGACGTTTCCAGCTGTTGATGATGGACAAGTTATCTGATGCCACTGTGCTCTATGTTATGTTATGTAGCATAACCTCAATAATGATGGTTCTTGAAAATGTAAAGACATGGAATCCCAGGTGCAGTGATGAATATTAATATAGCTGGTATAATTTTGCTTTTGGAAGGGAGCAGCAGGTGTAAATGAAGCAAAAAGACTTTTTCAGCATACCAAAGTAGTCATGGTAGGTGTTTTATTGAGATTCGAGGCGAAGTGGAAGGAAAACAATGCAGATTTTATTTATTTATCTTTTTGTAGAAAAAAAAAAAAAAAAAAAAAAAAAAGAAAAAGGAGTTTTTTCGTCATATTTTTTAATTTTTTT
>NW_015112751.1:707594-713799 GCF_001443285.1 Poecilia latipinna | reverse complement strand
AAAAAAATATTTTCAAGGGTGGTGTTGCCCGCACCGGTTTGCCAGGTTTTTGTTTTTTTTTTTTTTTTTTTTTTTTTACCAGGTGCATCATTTGACATCTAAGCCAAAATATTACATTCATATTGTATCTAATGACCAGTACGCCAGACCTTTTGTGACTTTGATTCATCAATAGGTTTCTTCTTGCAACTTTCCCACGAAGGCCCAGTTTGTGTGGTGCACACATGATGGCCGCCCAATAAGCTGTTCGTCCTACCTGAGGGATTTCTGAGAACAGGCTGAAAACATTTACCCTAAGCTTTTAGATTTTTATGTGTTAAAACATTTTTGAAAATATATTACCCTCCACTACTTTGCATGATTGCAAAGTAGTGGAGGGTAATATGATTGCAAAGTAGTGCAGTTATGCACAACCTTGCGTTATTCTGTCACATAAAATCTCAAAACATACACTGAGGTTTGTGGTTGTACAATGACAAAATGCGGAAAGGTTAGTCGGAGTATAAAAACGTTTTTGATAGGGATCCGAAGATCAACTCAACATTTCATCTTTGCAAAGCCCTATCATTTCTCATGCTATTAGAAGTCAACATCTGCATCCTTCTACCAGGCTGATATTTATGCTGAGTAATAATTCCTGACAATAAATAAATAAAGAAGCTCGTCAGACTCTTGTGTGTCTGTATAGCCCCCAGCATATTCCTAAGGCCTCAATCTGGAAAGGGAAATACATAAACAAGGAAAGATCTGAAGAGACTTAGCCAGGGGCACTGACTTTAAACCGCCCAATCCAAACCCAACACCCCCATCTCCTCCACATACACACACACACACACACCTAAGCTTGTATATCCTGGTGCATGCTAAGATAGAAACAAGATGAAAATGCAGTGACCGGTCTAATTTCTCCACACACTTGACCTGCCAGAAGTGGGCAGGCCAACAATTTCGGGAGGTCATAGATGAGTGTTTGTTGATGAGATGGAAACTACTGGCTAATAAACCCTCTATCAAGCTATTTAAATTTATTTGAACCTTTTTGCAGTGTATCCTTGGGTGATTGTAGCAAGACATGCCTAGAAAGATGAGTTTGGTGCACCGAATAGTGCTTAGCCCGGGTAAAATGCCTCCGATGTTGTGTCTGATTCAGGAGAGGCTTGACATGAGAAATGCAACATGTGTAATCAACGTGTAGATTAGTGTTTCAATCATCAACTTTCTTTCTAAGGATTTCTAAGGAAATCTTTGAACAACCGTCATCTTTAGCAATGACCTCTTGTGGCTTACTCTGCTAGTAAACTGAGGATGTCTCGGGTTCCCCTGTAAGGAGCCACAGAGATTTGTTGTGATGTCTTGGAAACCCGATGACTGAAATTTTGATTTTACTTGTTCGCCAAAAGTCTGTATTAGAGTCTAATCAACTTTGTTAACCTCTTGTGTTGTTCCACATGTCAAACACACAGGAAAGGATATAGGATGTATTTGTTATCCAAAAAATAACAGCTGTAAATTCCTGTTTGTGACCTTTTTTTGTTACCAGAGGTAAAACTTTTAAATCACTTATGAAAATTCAAATCACATCATGCAGAGTCCATTAAAGATGAACCCAGAGATTTTCTTTTTCTTTTTTTTTATTTACACATAAAACTTCTTCTAATCATGAATTTTTATCACAGTGAGGGGTAATATTTTGCTCACAGGGCACCTCTATTCTAATTCACAATTAATGGGATAAACTTCTCGTTTGCTCTGTTTGTATGGGCTTGTGTGTTCCTTACAGTGCATTACATCTTCCCGTGGCAGACAGATCCCTCATCCTCCTTACCATTAGGGTCATCAATGTTGACAGGATCAATACCTGTGTTTTGGCCTCAGTGCCCCTGTCAGAGATAGCATGTCACTGCTGACAGACAAATATCAGCGCTCGGCCCTATGACAGAGGGCGACGGTCGCTGGAATCACAGTAGTTTTCGGTTTAGATCATCCAACATGGTATTGATTTGCCCTGTGCTAATCATACATCAGAGCTGAATAAATGGCTCAGAGGCAAAAGTTCCATTGTTCACGATTGGGAGAAGTAATAAAAAAATTAAAAAAATAAAAAAGAGGGAGAGACATTTCTTTTATTGCTTGTAACTTGGGGCTGGTCACATAATCGTGACTTGACAGGGAAAGACCTGGTTAGATTGAGGTCCGTCAAAGTGCTCGGGGTATTTTATTTTATTTCATTTTTTATTTTTTTGTGATGATCCCATCAAGGCTAGGTTTGTTCATGTACTGTGGTCACGTATTTATAAACCAGCAGAAATGTCTTACTGTTGTGTAATATTTTAGTGTTGCAGATGCAGAATTATTCTTATGAATATGAAAGATAAAAAAAAGTGGGGAGAAAATTCGTCCCACTGACATTGAACATTTTTGTACACAATCTGCTAACAGCTGTGCAGGGATTCTATTGTAGTGAAGTGCACATAATGTGATTTAAATCATGAAATGTAAATCAAATTTAAACCTAACGCCCTGATTTTTATAAATTTATTTATTTATTTATTTATTTACTTTTCCATTTAATTCACACAAACTACATCAAGAAGCCCAATAAAATGATCAAATTGGAAATGACAACACATATTTGGGATCCATAAATGCATTTTCGGCATTTCTAATAGTTTCCCCAATCCTTCAAGGTATTTCAAAAGCCATATGTCAATGAATCTGAGTGCCTGTTAACTGCTTGGAGAGCACCCGGTTTTTATAAAAGATAATTAATCTGTTAAAGGTTAGAACAGAATCTGGTGCTACGCTGAGAAGGTGCAGCAATTATTAAAAGAAGCAGATTTTTGATCTCCTGTTTCCTTCCATCTTCTCAGACTATCCTGTTATCTCCACTATTTCATCAAAAACCCCTCTGATAACAGACTGGAGAACTCAATTGACCTTGACTGAGTGTGCAGGAGAGAAGACAGTTTAAGAAAAAAAAAAAAAAAAGAGTAAAATTGGTGAAAAATAAACTGCTACACCCTAACTTTTAATCGTGTTTAAAAAAACAAGCTATTTTTTGTAGACTTCTGTTTTAGGTATTATTTTAGATTTAATGAACAGAGGCACTTAGAAATAAGGTCTTCAATGGATTACTGAAAGCTTTTTCTTTTCAAGTTAAATATACAATAGGCCACACAATAACAAGTGGAAATCTTCAAGTTGCAAGTTATTTTTTGTCATTTCATTCAAAATGAAAGGTAAGCAACACCAGTCACATCTCTTAATGCCCAAGCAGGGCAGGGCGATACACCCAATAAAACACCATGACTCACTAGTCAGCAATATCTGTCCACTATCCTGCATTCAATCTCTACGGTAACCAGCTGCTTCGTTGACCAGTGAGTGGTCGGGAAACTCCACTACTTCCATAACTGCTTTGAAATTTAACTAATACATTTATGCCAGCACCAGGTAGATAGCCCAACACTTAACTTTCTGGATGTAAAGATGTTAGATGTCTGCCTACTACAACACATAGCTGGGTTCAGAGTCACTGGTACGGGAGCAGGCACATCTGAATACGTAGCAGCCTCTCACGTGGGAGTGTACATGCTTCTTGTGTTCTTACAGGAGTGAATAAACCATTTCGAGATCCAGTGAGCAAAGATTAGTAGAAAAAAAACAACAACAGTGTAGTAGTTCTTTCCTCCAGGTGAACACCTTCCCCCTCCAAACACAGTCTACAGAAATGTTTATTCTGCCAGCAGCTGATGGAGAAGAGTCACGTGTTAAAATTGAAAGCCTTTAGCATGCCACACACAATGATGAATCTTCTTTAAGAAATATTGCTGACCAGTGAACTTTGTACATATGTCTAATTAATTAATAAATTAGTTAATTAATTAATGACCCACTCTCAGACTATAAGTCCAAGGAGTGTTAATTATCAGTTTTTTAAAGAAGCTGCAACACTCTGCATAAACACTGAGGACTCGTGGGACAGGTGCAAACTTGATCAACTGCCAATAAGGGGTTGGGCTCAGTTTTCAAGAGCCATTTGCCTCCTGTCTCATTCCTTTGCCTGTTATAAGTGGCCACCCTGTAAATCCTGTGTTTCTCTTGGTCCCCAGGTAATTCACAGGACTTTGTAACGCACAGCACACAGGCAAATTCATTTCACGTTAACTAAAGTTGTGCATTTCAGTAATATCTTAAGTCTTTTTTCCCCCCTGCATTTTAATAACATTTCCAATGTGTCACCTTGCAACAGTGAAAGCAAATTGCAGCATTTTTTTTTCTTTCTTCGTGCCTTGGAGCAGAGTTTTTAATGGCCCACTTCTCTACATGTAAATGACCTTCTGTCCTGGATCTTTTATTGCAGATCAATGGCTGTTTGCTTTATTTCAACATTCAGCACTGGTGAACCACAACGCCACAGGGGGCAAATGTTAGGCAGGGAATTTACAGGTTTGCTATTGAGCACTTTGAAACAATAAAGCCGCTTGTGAGCTATTAAACAAACAAGAGAAAAAAAAAAAAAAGTGGCTGTGGCGGACTGAGATTAACATGATAGATACAATGTCAAAGGGTGTAATTATTCTTTACTGACACGGACGTTTAGCCTCCAGAGCAGAACACTGTTTGCTACAAATACTACCACCACGCTTGACCTAATCACGCACTGTGATTTACCTGACTATATTCGTAATATGCGTAAGGCTGTTGTTAGGATGAAGCTGACATTTTCAAGCGAGGAGCTTGATGCGTATTAGTGTTTTTTTTTCCCATGTTTTCAAGTCATAATAATTCTATGCATAGAATGAATTATTGATAACCAGACATTTACACAGAGAAACTAAATAATAAGACTAAGGATTTGCAAATCTCAGTTTGTTTTTTATTTAGAAAAATATTATTTGTTTTTTCTTGTATATATAGATTCACACCTTTGCTGGAATTTGTCCATTTTTTCCCCCCAAAAAAATTGGTGAAGCTGTCTAAAAGAAAATCCATATTCAGTTAAAATCTTAGATATATGATGACTTGAAAATTGCATTTTATTGACCAAATGATAGTGAATTAGAGTGTTCCTTCAAATGTCCAATTAGATCAGTAAGAACTTGGGATTTGAGGTTCTGCAGGACTTGCCAAAGGAGTCAGCGTAACATCTTAATCAGTTGTCTATTTCCACCCATCATGCTCCTATTAATGACTTCTAACATTACAATCTGGAACATTTTGACCATTTCTGAACTTACAAAAGCCAATATTTTGCTTTGGAACATTAATTTATATTGTTGACACCTATAACATGCTTACAATAATGTGTATGTCCAGATTAGATGACAAACCGTACATTGCATTATCTGCATTACCAAACAGTTAAATAAGTGCAGACAGAATTAAACTTACCCATATTCGTATATGATACTGTTGTGCAATCATTACATTTTTCTGAAATACCTTTATTGCATAATTTTTCTGTGGACGTTCAGAGTCTCTACAAATTATTCAACTAGCTTTCATTTCTATGAGTAAAAATACATGCAAAACCAGTTAAATAAATCAATTTAAGTTTCACACTGAGACAGAAAATATATTCTTCACACCAGTAGTGAGAAACAGAAGACAGATTTAGCCATCACTGCCAGCTTCTGACCCCTAAAATATGGCGACCCCTCCGTGATCCTGCCAATACATTAAATCCCTTGAGCTGCCGCCCATGCAAGTCTTGACTGTGTTCACAATCAACGTTGTGTATGCAGGTGAGAGTACGCTGCATATAATGTTTGGCTGCCTCGCATGTGTGGATGCGTGAGTATGCGTGTGTGCGTGTGTGTACACCGACGAGCGAGTCAGCTCATGTGTATAGGTGAGTGTGCCGGTGTGTTTGTACTTGTGCCCCTGCTTCTGTGCATGTTCATGTATGTGCACTGGTTGGCATGTTAGCTGATGTCCACAGTAATCCACCACTGGGCCTGTTGTGGATTAGTACCTGGCTCCAGGGGATGAGAATCCCATTCCTGGTTACAGCTCTCCTTGGCAGGAAAGAAAGGCAAGGATGCCTTTTCTTCACTGCCTTCATGGTGTTTGCAGGCCAGAAGTTCAGTTTATGTGTTCTGGGATGGCATTGCTAGTTAATATTGACAGTCTATGGTTCAGCTATATATATATATATATATATATATATATATATATATATATATATATATATATATATATA